>NC_091225.1:719856-857283 GCF_040958095.1 Procambarus clarkii
TTTTGTAGGAAAAAAGAACTTAAATGTCTGATATACAACAAATGTCAAAAAGGTTCGTTCGATGTTCGGCAGGTAGGCTGCTCCATTATAACAATCTTTCTTTGTTTCAAATGTGTTCCATTTGTTTTTTATTTGTCATTTATGTCTCAATAATGGAGAAGCCTACCTTACATACACTGAATAAACCATTATGACATTTTCCTTTCTTCAAATGTGTTCAATATTTATTTTTCATTTGTCTTATAGCAAAAGATTCGTTTGGTGGTCGGCAGGTAGGCTGCTCCATGTTTCTTACATACAAAAAACGTAAATAATAAAAAAAAAATTAAGAATTTTGAAAACCAGTACAAATGTCAAAAAGATTCGTTCAGTGGTCTACAGGTCGGCTGCTCCATGTTTCTTAAAAAAAAAAAAAAAAAAAAAAACGAAAAATAAAAGAACTGTTGAAACAATTTGAAAAATGGACAAATGTCATAAAGGTTCGTTCAGTGTTTGTCGGGTAGGCTGCTCCATTATTGAGACGTAAGTGACAAATACAAAACAAATGGAACACATTTGAAACAAAGAAAGATTGTCATAATGGAGCAGCCTACCCAACAAACACTGAACGAACCTTTTGCTATAACGAATATGAAAGACAAGGGCTGCTGGCTGGGTTAATAGTGTGTGAGCAACCATTTGTGGCACACGTGCCTCTGGCTCTCAAACACCTGTCCCACACGGTGTTGAAAGACTGTGCTCAGTCGGTGCAATTCAGACCCTATTGTTTGAAGAACATAAGGGTCATAACATTGGTGAAGCTAGGCGCAATAATAACACAACGGTCGGATGCTAGTGATACAGCACCTATGAGGATGATACAGCGAGCGTATCCAGGTGTAGCTCTGAGCCCCACCCTTGCCATCTCTAATGTATATAGATGATACATAGATGAATCGTTTTCTGCGTTCAGTGATGATGCATCTGATACAAGTAGCATAGATGAACAGTGTTAGCGGCTTCCATGGTGGTGGTGTTCACTGATATTTTCAAGAATACCTGAATCTCTTCCTGATTGATGGACACTCTTTGAGGCTAGCTGAATCTCTTCCTGACTGATGGACACTCTTTGAGGCTAGCTGAATCTCTTCCTGTGTGGGACCTTACAAAGCGATCTTTTCAAGACTACCTTACAAACTGAGCTTTTCCTATAATCGTTTCAATACTACTTTATGCTTTACACGCTTGGCTACATACCACCTACAAGTACTAAATCCAAGGGTGCACGCGAGTGCGTTATTTGCAAGCACACAGAACGATGAAACAGGAAACGAAAATCTATCTGTAGCTGGTGCAAGGAGAGCAAAGTCGCGCTGTGTACCATGGACTACTTCGTTGACTATTACGCACCTCCAAAGTACTGAGTGTGTAATACAGTGTGTTACTGTGTAAATAGTATGTGAAACTGTACATATTGTAATTTTAGTGAATTTTTACCACGTAATATTGTGACAATAAACATTTATTGTGGACACATTACTGACACATGTATCACAGTTTCATGGAAAATTATGAACATTCTACTGTATACATATTGTAAAGGTCACAAATATGCATCATATACGATAAAAGAAACAAATAATACCGCATTGGAAATGCATAGAAAAAATATTTGAAAATATATTTGTGGTAACACGCGGTGCTTGAATGGCCTGCGCGACCGTGTCTGGGAGCTTCACACACGGGCGACCAGCCCCTGATGATGTCACAGCGCACCTTGTCCACGTCCTCACAGCCAAAGTGGAATTTGGTAATTATTTTTACATAGACATGCTCAGGGATGGTAATTTATCATTTTACAAAGAAAAATTATATTTTGGGGGAACATTTGATGTCATGCACACTGGGAAAATTTCACAATAAACACAGTGCAACACACTGGTTACATGGGGGACACTTGTTTTGTATGACGTCCGTTTTACATGACGAACATGGAACGGATTAAATTCGTTATGCGAGGTACCACTGTATATATATTATTAAATATGACCGAAAATGTATGATTAATAATTCTAACACGAATTTTCTCAATCATTCGTACATTTCTTTTCACTGTTTGTGGTAATTCAAAAATCAATTCTCCAAAATTAATTTTTAAATTTTTCGATTATATTTAATAATATATGTCTACAAGAAAGACTGCTACCAAAATATACTAATATATATATATATGTATATATTATATGGCTCCAAAATATGGCTCAGGCCTCGAAATTGGGATGTTTGGGATATTTTGAAAACTAAAGGGGAGTTTGTGCAAAATGTGACTCATTGCCGCTTTCAGTACTTGGCATGTTGGGTATAAAAAGTCGTAATTTCAAACTGCGAATACGTGTAAAGAGCCAGAATTTGGCTCCAAAATATGGCTCAGGCCTCGAAATTGGGATATTTGGGATATTTTGAAAACTTCAGGGGAATTTGTGCAAAATGTGACTCACTGCAGCGTCCAGTACTTGGCATATGTTGGGTATAAAAAGTCGTAATATCAAACTGCGAATACGTGCAGAGAGCCTGAATTTGGCTCCAAAATATGGCTCAGGCCTCGAAATTAGGATATTTGGGATATTTCGAAAACTGCAGGGGAGTATGTGCAAAATATGACTCACTGACGCTTTCAGGACTTGGCATAAGTTGGGTATAAAAAGTCGTAATATCAAACTGCGAATACGTGCATACAGCCAGAATTTGGCTCCAAAATATGGCTCAGGCCTCGAAATTGGGATGTTTGGGATATTTTGAAAACTGGAGGGAGGTTTGGGACAAATGTGACCAAACGCCGCTTTCAGTACTTGGCATATGTTGGGTGTAAAAAGTCGTAACTTAAAACTGCGAATACGTGCAGAGAGCCAGAATTTGGCTCCAAAATATGGCTCAGGCCACGAAATTGGGATATTTAGGATATTTCGAAAACTGCAGGGGAGTTTGTGCAAAATGTGACTAATTGCCGCTTTCAGGACTTGGCATATGTTGGGTATAAAAAGTCGTAATATCAAACGGCGAATACATGTAGAGAGCCAGAATTTGGCTCCAAAATATGGCTCAGGCCTCGATATTGGGATGTTTGGGATATTTTGAAAACTGGAGGGAGATTTGGGACAAATGTGACCAAACGCCGCTTTCAGTACTTGGCATATGTTGGGTATAAAAAGTCGTAATTTCAAACTGCGAATACGTGCAGAGAGCCTGAATTTGGCTCCAAAATAAGGCTCAGGCCTTGAAATTGGGATATTTGGGATATTTTGAAAACTTCAGGGAGGTTTGGGACAAATGTGACCAAACGCCGCTTTCAGTACTTCGCATATGTTGGGTATAAACAGTCATAATTTCAAACTGTGAATACGTGCAGAGAGCCAGAATTTGGCTCCAAAATATGGCTCAGGCTTCGAAATTAGGATATTTCGAAAACTGCAGTGGAGTTTGTGCAAAATGTGACTCACTGACGCTTTCAGGACTTGGCATAAGTTGGGTATAAAAAGTTGTAATATCAAACTGCGAACACGTGCATAGAGCCAGAATTTGGCTCCAAAATATGGCTCAGGCCTCGAAATTGGGATGTTTGGGATATTTTGAAAACTGCAGGAAGGTTTGGGACAAATGTGACCAAACGCCGCTTTCAGTACTTGGAATATGTTGGGTATAAATAATTCGCAATTTCAAACTGCGATTACGTGCAGAGAGCCAGAATTTGGCTCCAAAATATGGCTTAGGCCTCGAAATTGGGATTTTTGGGATATTTTGAAAACTGCAGGGGAGTTTGTGCAAAATGTGACTCACTGCCGCTTTCAGGACTTGGCATATGTTGGGTATAAAAAGTCGTAATATCAAACTGCGAACACGTGCATAGAGCCAGAATTTGGCTCCAAAATATGGCTCAGGCCTCGAAATTGGGATGTTTGGGATATTTTGAAAACTGGAGGGAGGTTTGGGACAATTGTGACCAAACGCCGCTTTCAGTACTTGGCATATGTTGGGTATAAAAAAAGTCGTAATTTCAAACTGCGAATACGTGCAGAGAGCCAGAATTTGTCTCCAAAATATGGCTCAGGCCTCAAAATTGGGATATTTTGAAAACTGCAGGGAGGTTTGGGACAAATGTGACCAAAGCCGCTTTCAGTAATTGACATATGTTGGGTATAAAAAGTTGAAATTTCAAACTGCGAATACGTGCAGAGAGCCAGAATTTGTCTCCAAAATATGGCTCAGGTCTCGAAATTGGTATATTTGGGATATTTCGAAAACTGCAGGGGAGTTTGTGCAAAATATGACTCACTGCCGCTTTCAGGAATTGGCATATGTTGGGTGTAAAAAGTCGTAATTTCAAACTGCGAATACGTGCAGAGAGCCAGAATTTGGCTCCAAAATATGGCTCAGGCCTCGATATTGGGATGTTTTGGATATTTTGAAAACTGCAGGAAGGTTTGGGACAAATGTGACCAAACACCGCTTTCAGTAATACACATATGTTGGGTATAAGAAAAGTCGTAATTTCAAACTGCGAATACGTGCAGAGAGCCAGAATTTGGGTCGAAAATATGGCTCAGGCCTTGAAATTTGGATGTTCGGGATATTTTGAAAACTGCAGGGGAGTTTGTGCAAAATGTGACTCACTGCTGCGTCCAGTACTTTGCATATGTTGGGTATAAAAAGTCGTAATATCAAACTGCGAATACGTGCAGAGAGCCAGAATTTGGCTCCAAAACATGTCTCCAGCCTCGAAATTGGGATATTAGGGATATTTTGAAAACTGCTGGGAGGTTTGGGACAAATGCGACCAAACACCGCTTTCAGTAGTTGGCATATGTTGGGTATAAAAAAGTCGCAATTTCAAACTGCGAATACGTGCAGAAAGCCAGAATTTGGCTCCAAAATATGGCTCAAGCCTCAAAATTGGGAAATTGGGGATATTTCGAAAACTGCAGGGGAGTTTGTGCAAAATGTGACTCACTGCCGCTTTCAGGACTTGGCATATGTTGGGTTTAAAAAGTCGTAATATCAAACTGCGAATACGTGCATAGAGCCAGAATTTGGCTCCAAAATATAGCTCAGGTCTCGAAATTGAGATGTTTGGGATATTTTTAAAACTGAAGGGAGGTTTGGGACAAATGTGACCAAACGCCGCTTTCAGTACTTGGCATATGTTGGGTATAAAAAGTCGTAACCTAAAACTGCAAATACGTGCAGAGAGCCAGAATTTGGCTCCAAAATATGGCTCAGGCTTCGGAATTGGGATATTTGGGATATTTTGAAAACTGCAGGGGGTTTTGTTCAAAATGTGACTCATTGCCGCTTTAAGTACTTGGCATATGTTGGGTATAAAAAGTCGTAATCTCAAACTGCAAATACGTGCAGAGAGCCAGAATTTGGCTCCAAAATATGGCTCACGCTTCGATATTGGGATGTTTGGGATATTTTGGAAACTGTAGGAAGGTTTGGGACAAATGTGACCAAACGCCGCTTTCAGTACTTGGCATATGTTGGGTCTAAAAAGTCGTAATATCAAACTGCGAATACGTGCAGAGAACCAGAATTTGACTTCAAAATATGGCTCCGGCCTCGAAATTGGGGTGTTTGGGATATTTTGAAAACTGCAGGGGAGTTTGTGCAAAATGTGACTCATTGCCGCTTTCAGGACTATGCATATGTTGGGTATAAAAAGTCGTAGAATCAAACTGCGAATACGTGCATAGAGCCAGAATTTGGCTCCAAAATATGGCTCAGGCCTCGAAATTGGGATGTTTGGGATATTTTGAAAACTGGAGGGAGCTTTGGGACAAATGTGACCAAACGCCACTTTCAGTACTTGGCATATGTTGGGTATAAAAAGTCGTAATTTCAAACTGCGAATACGTGCAGAGAGCCAGATGTTGGCTCCAAAAAATGGCTCAGGCCTCGAAATTGGAATATTTGGGATATTTCGAAAACTGCAGGGGAGTTTGTGCAAAATGTGACTCACTGCCGCATACATTACTTGGCCTGTGATGGGTATAAAAAGTCGTAATATCAAACTGCGGATACGTGCAGAGAGCCAGAATTTGGCTCCAAAATATGGCTCAGGCCTCGAAATTGGGATATTTCGAAAACTGCATGGGAGTTTGTGCAAAATGTGACTCACTGCCGCGTCCAGTACTTAGCATATGTTGGGTATAAAAAGTCGTAATATCACACTGCGAATACGTGCAGAGAGCCAGAATTTGGTTCCAAAACATGTCTCCAGCCTCGAAATTGGGATATTAGGGATATTTTGAAAACTGCAGGGAGGTTTGGGACAAATGCGACCAAACACCGCTTTCAGTAGTTGGCATATGTTGGGTATAAAAAAGTCGCAATTTCAAACTGCGAATACGTGCAGAAAGCCAGAATTTGGCTCCAAAATATGGCTCAAGCCTCGAAATTGGGAAATTGGTGATATTTCGAAAACTGCAGGGGAGTTTGTGCAAAATGTGACTAATTGCCGCTTTCAGGACTAGGCATATGTTGGGTATAAAAAGTCGTAATATCAAACTGCGAATACATGTAGAGAGCCAGAATTTGGCTCCAAAATATGGCTCAGGCCTCGATATTGGGATGTTTGGGATATTTTGAAAACTGGAGGGAGATTTGGGACAAATGTGACCAAACGCCGCTTTCAGTACTTGGCATATGTTGGGTATAAACAGTCATAATTTCAAACTGCGAATACGTGCAGAGAGCCAGAATTTGGCTCCAAAATATGGCTCAGGTTTCGAAATTAGGATATTTCGAAAACTGCAGTGGAGTTTGTGCAAAATGTGACTCACTGACGCTTTCAGGACTTGGCATAAGTTGGGTATAAAAAGTTGTAATATCAAACTGCGAACACGTGCATAGAGCCAGAATTTGGCTCCAAAATATGGCTCAGGCCTCGAAATTGGGATGTTTGGGATATTTTGAAAACTGCAGGAAGGTTTGGGCCAAATGTGACCAAACGCCGCTTTCAGTACTTGGAATATGTTGGGTATAAATAATTCGCAATTTCAAACTGCGAATACGTGCAGAGAGCCAGAATTTGGCTCCAAAATATGGCTTAGGCCTCGAAATTGAGATTTTTGGGATATTTTGAAAACTGCAGGGGAGTTTGTGCAAAATGTGACTCACTGCCGCTTTCAGGACTTGGCATATGTTGGGTATAAAAAGTCGTAATATCAAACTGCGAACACGTGCATAGAGCCAGAATTTGGCTCCAAAATATGGCTCAGGCCTCGAAATTGGGATGTTTGGGATATTTTGAAAACTGGAGGGAGGTTTGGGACAAATGTGACCAAACGCCGCTTTCAGTACTTGGCATATGTTGGGTATAAAAAAAGTCGTAATTTCAAACTGCGAATACGTGCAGAGAGCCAGAATTTGTCTCCAAAATATGGCTCAGGCCTCAAAATTGGGATATTTTGAAAACTGCAGGGAGGTTTGGGACAAATGTGACCAAAGCCGCTTTCAGTAATTGACATATGTTGGGTATAAAAAGTTGAAATATCAAACTGCGAATACGTGCAGAGAGCCAGAATTTGGCTCCAAAATATGGCTCAGGTCTCGAAATTGGTATATTTGGGATATTTCGAAAACTGCAGGGGAGTTTGTGCAAAATATGACTCACTGCCGCTTTCAGGAATTGGCATATGTTGGGTGTAAAAAGTCGTAATTTCAAACTGCGAATACGTGCAGAGAGCCAGAATTTGGGTCGAAAATATGGCTCAGGCCTTGAAATTTGGATGCTCGGGATATTTTGAAAACTGCAGGGGAGTTTGTGCAAAATGTGACTCACTGCTGCGTCCAGTACTTTGCATATGTTGGGTATAAAAAGTCGTAATATCAAACTGCGAATACGTGCAGAGCCAGAATTTGGCTCCAAAACATGTCTCCAGCCTCGAAATTGGGATATTAGGGATATTTTGAAAACTGCAGGGAGGTTTGGGACAAATGTGACCAAACACCGCTTTCAGTAGTTGGCATATGTTGGGTATAAAAAAGTCGCAATTTCAAACTGCGAATACGTGCAGAAAGCCAGAATTTGGCTCCAAAATATGGCTCAAGCCTCAAAATTGGGAAATTGGGGATATTTCGAAAACTGCAGGGGAGTTTGTGCAAAATGTGACTCACTGCCGCTTTCAGGACTTGGCATATGTTGGGTTTAAAAAGTCGTAATATCAAACTGCGAATACGTGCATAGAGCCAGAATTTGGCTCCAAAATATAGCTCAGGTCTCGAAATTGAGATGTTTGGGATATTTTTAAAACTGAAGGGAGGTTTGGGACAAATGTGACCAAACGCCTCTTTCAGTACTTGGCATATGTTGGGTATAAAAAGTCGTAACCTAAAATTGCAAATACGTGCAGAGAGCCAGAATTTGGCTCCAAAATATGGCTCAGGCTTCGGAATTGGGATATTTGGGATATTTTGAAAACTGCAGGGGGTTTTGTTCAAAATGTGACTCATTGCCGCTTTAAGTACTTGGCATATGTTGGGTATAAAAAGTCGTAATTTCAAACTGCAAATACGTGCAGAGAGCCAGAATTTGGCTCCAAAATATGGCTCACGCTTCGATATTGGGATGTTTGGGATATTTTGGAAACTGTAGGAAGGTTTGGGACAAATGTGACCAAACGCCACTTTCAGTACTTGGCATATGTTGGGTCTAAAAAGTCGTAATATCAAACTGCGAATACGTGCAGAGAACCAGAATTTGACTTCAAAATATGGCTCCGGCCTCGAAATTGGGGTGTTTGGGATATTTTGAAAACTGCAGGGGAGTTTGTGCAAAATGTGACTCATTGCCGCTTTCAGGACTATGCATATGTTGGGTATAAAAAGTCGTAGAATCAAACTGTGAATACGTGCATAGAGCCAGAATTTGGCTCCAAAATATGGCTCAGGCCTCGAAATTGGGATGTTTGGGATATTTTGAAAACTGGAGGGAGCTTTGGGACAAATGTGACCAAACGCCACTTTCAGTACTTGGCATATGTTGGGTATAAAAAGTCGTAATTTCAAACTGCGAATACGTGCAGAGAGCCAGATGTTGGCTCCAAAAAATGGCTCAGGCCTCGAAATTGGGATATTTGGGATATTTCGAAAACTGCAGGGGAGTTTGTGCAAAATGTGACTCACTGCCGCATACATTACTTGGCCTGTGTTGGGTATAAAAATTCGTAATATCAAACTGCGGATACGTGCAGAGAGCCAGAATTTGGCTCCAAAATATGGCTCAGGCCTCGAAATTGGGATATTTGGGATATTTTGAAAACTGGAGGGAGGTTTGGGACAAATGTGACCAAACGCCGCTTTCAGTACTTGGCATATGCTGGGTATAAAAACTCGTAATTTCAGACAGCGAATACGTGCAGAGAGCCAGAATTTGGCTCCAAAATATTGCTCAGGCCTCGAAATTGGGATTTTTGGGATATTTTGAAAACTGGAGGGGAGTTTGTGCAAAATGTCTCACTGCCACTTTCAGTACTTGGCATATGTTGGGTATAAAAAGTCGGAATTTCGAACTGCGAATACGTGCAGAGAGCCTGAATTTGGCTCCAAAATATGGCTCAAGCCTCGAAACTGGGATGTTTGGGATATTTTGAAAACTGCAGGGGGGATTGGGACAAATGTGACCAAACGCTGCTTTAAGTACTTGGCATATATTGGGTATAAAAAGTCGGAATTTCAAACTGCGAATACGTGCAGAGAGCCAGAATTTGGCTAAAAAAAAATATGCCTAAGGCCTATAAAATTGGGATATTTCGAAAACTGCAGGGGAGTTTGTGCAAAATGTGACTCACTGCCGCTTTCAGGACTTGGCATATGTTGGGTATAAAAAGTCGTAATATCAAACTGCGAATACGTGCATAGAGCCAGAATTTGGCTCCAAAATATGGCTCAGGCCTCGAAATTGGGATGTTTGGGATATTTTGAAAACTGCAGGGGAGTTTGTGCAAAATGTGACTCACTGCCGCGTCCAGTACTTGGCATATGTTGGGTACAAAAAGGCGTAATATCAAACTGCGAATACGTGCAGAGAGCCAGAATTTGGCTCCAAAATATGGCTCAGGCCTCGTAATTGGGATATTTGGGATATTTTGAAAACTGCAGGGGGTTTTGTTCAAAATGTGACTCATTGCCGCTTTAAGTACTTGGCATATGTTGGGTATAAAAAGTCGTAATTTCAAACTGCAAAAACGTGCAGAGAGCCAGAATTTGGCTCCAAAATATGGCTCACGCTTCGATATTGGGATGTTTGGGATATTTTGGAAACTGCAGGAAGGTTTGGGACAAATGTGACCAAACGCCGCTTTCAGTACTTGGCATATGTTGGGTCTAAAAAGTCGTAATATCAAACTGCGAATACGTGCAGAGAACCAGAATTTGACTTCAAAATATGGCTCCGGCCTCGAAATTGGGGTGTTTGGGATATTTTGAAAACTGCAGGGGAGTTTGTGCAAAATGTGACTCATTGCCGCTTTCAGGACTATGCATATGTTGGGTATAAAAAGTCATAGAATCAAACTGCGAATACGTGCATAGAGCCAGAATTTGGCTCCAAAATATGGCTCAGGCCTCGAAATTGGGATGTTTGGGACAAATGTGACCAAACGCCGCTTTCAGTACTTGGCATATGTTGGGTATAAAAAGTCGTAATTTCAAACTGCGAATACGTGCAGAGAGCCAGATGTTGGCTCCAAAAAATGGCTCAGGCCTCGAAATTGGGATATTTGGGATATTTCGAAAACTGCAGGGGAGTTTGTGCAAAATGTGACTCACTGCCGCATACATTACTTGGCCTGTGTTGGGTATAAAAAGTCGTAGAATCAAACTGCGGATACGTGCAGATAGCCAGAATTTGGCTCCAAAATATGGCTCAGGCCTCGAAATTGGGATATAAGGGATATTTTGAAAACTGCAGGGAGGTTTGGGACAAATGTGACCAAACGCCGCATTCAGTACTTGGCATATGTTGTGTATAAAAAAGTCGCAATTTCAAACTGCGAATACGTGCAGATAGCCAGAATTTGGCTCCAAAATATGGCTCAGGCCTCGAAATTGGGATATGTCGAAAACTGCATGGGAGTTTGTGCAAAATGTGACTCACTGCCGCGTCCAGTACTTAGCATATGTTGGGTATAAAAAGTCGTAATATCAAACTGCGAATATTTGCAGAGAGCCAGAATTTGGCTCCAAAATATGGCTCAGGCCTCGAAATTGAGATATTTGGGATATTTTGAAAACTGGAGGGAGGTTTGGGACAAATGTGACCAAACGCCGCTTTCAGTACTTGGCATATGCTGGGTATAAAAACTCGTAATTTCAGACTGCGAATACGTACAGAGAGCCAGAATTTGGCTCCAAAATATTGCTCAGGCCTCGAAATTGGGATTTTTGGGATATTTTGAAAACTGGAGGGGAGTTTGTTCAAAATGTCTCACTGCCACTTTCAGTACTTGGCATATGTTGGGTATAAAAAGTCGTAATATCAAACTGTGAATACGGGCATAGAGCCAAAATTTGGCTAGACAATATGGCTTAGGCCTCGAAATTGGGATGTTTGGGATATTTTGTAAACTGCAGGGGAGTTTGTCCAAAATGTGACTCACTGCCGCGTCCAGTATTTGGCTTATGTTGGGTATAAAAAGTCGGAATATCAAACTGCAAATACGTGCAGAGAGCCAGAATTTGGCTCCAAAATATGGCTCATGCCTCAATACTGGGATGTTTGGGATATTTTGAAAACAGCAAGGGAGTTTGTGCAAAATGTGACCAAACGCCGCTTTCAGTACTTCGCATATGTTGGGTAAAAAAAAGTCGCAATTTTCAACTGCGAATACGTGCAGAGAACCAGAATTTGGCTCAAAAATATAGCTCAGGCCTCTAAATTGGGATATTTGGGATATTTTGAAAACTGCAGGGGTGATTGTTCAAAATGTGACTCATTGCCGCTTTCAATACTTGGCATATGTTGGGTATAAAAAGTCGGAATTTCGAACTGCGAATACGTGCAGAGAGCCAGAATTTGGCTCCAAAATATGGCTCAGGCCTCGATATTGAGATGTTTGGGATATTTTGAAAACTGCAGGGGGATTGGGACAAATGTGACCAAACGCCGCTTTCAAGACATGGCATATGTTGGGTATAAAAAGTCGTAATTTCAAACTGCGAATATGTGCAGAGAGCCAGAATTTGGCTCCAAAATATTGCTCAGGCCTCGAAATTGGGATGTTTGGGATATTTTGAAAACTGCAGGGGAGTTTGTTCAAAATGTGACTCATTGCCGCTTTCAGCACTTGGCATATTTTGGGTATAAAAAGTCGTAATATCAAACTGCGAATGCGTGCATAGAGCCAGAATTTGGCTCCAAATAATGGCGTCCATTAGGGAGGCTCCGGCCTCCCCCGATGCTGTGAGCCCCTGGGTAGCTGCAGTGAGCACACACTGGCCCAAAAAAGCCAGCTGAATTCAAAGATGAGCTCCCGGCGAGGTGTGGAAAGAAAGTCCAGCCAGGAGCGTTCAAACTGCGCGCCAAGATGGCCGACCTTTCGGGCGGGAATCTCTTCCACAACGAAATCTTTTATTGTAGAGCTGTTGACAACATACTTTTATCTCAACTTAAGTTTTCGCCAGGCATAATTTTTTCTCATTTGGAAAATACATTATCATCTTCACTATAAATTACTACTATAGCGTGTCATTTCTGCTCACACTCATCTCTAAATAAAATGATTACAAATATTTCCCAAGACATAAACTGCCTCATCCAGCCCGCCTCTTCCCTCATTCCAAATCCACAAACCCACCAACAATCCTCTAACTTCATAAGAAGGTCAAGCTTCCCATGACCTTGGAGTCATTGGATATGGGTTTGTGGATGACCTGACCTAGCAGTTTATGCCTTTGGGGAAAAACTCCCCCCCCCCCATGGCATATGCATTAATGATATATAATGCATATGCCAGCCAGTCCAAGTCTAATCTTAAGATAATTCTCCTATCTCTCAATTTATTCTTTACCTACTCTTCACAGCAAGTCTTTGTCACCCACATTGAACAATATTCTAAGTCTTCACTACTCCAAAACTTGCCTCGCCACCCAGCTTTTACCTTACCACACATCTTTGCTACCCATCATTTGGTTTGTATTAAACATTCAAGGTTAAATGTTCGCCCTTGATCACCTAGCAGCAATTTAGGATACAGATGTAAGTTGATTGGATAGTCGCGTTCTGATTGTAAACTAGTAGAACGTAAGTCAAGAAACTGCAGATAGCCTATTGGCCTGCACGTATCACCACCTATTTATATCCACCCACACTCATTCATATACGTCTAACCTAAGCTTCAACCAATCAAAGATTCCTATGCCTATTATGATCCAGTAATATGGATCCAGTGATTCAGTAGTATGATCCACAATAGACAGGAGAATGGTCCAGGACGGACCGAAACGTCGTCGTCCTTTCACCTTCTAGTGTGTGGTCTGGTCAACATACTTCAGCCACGTTATTGTGACTCGTCGTCTGCACATGATCCAGTAATTTGTTCCACAAATCCACAACCCAGTTACCAAACCAGTATTTACCCAGGTATTTCCTAAATCTAAACTTATCTTCATTTAAAGCCTTATCAATAACTCCCTTGTTATGCCCATTCATCCACTTGTACACTTCAATCATGTCACGTTAAGGTTTTTCCAACATCTCTTCATACGGAAGCTTTATAACTTGCGGGATTAACTTTGTCATCCTAACTGACGTGTTCTAGTGAATTATGTCCATTGTTTAGCATGGCGATCAAAACTGAACTGCATAATCTAAATGAGGCCTAAAAACAATACGTTAATAAACCCAGCCGACTTATTGCTAACTCTTCTATAAATAAATCTATGGGAAAGAAAAGCTCTCAGCCTGTTAACAAGAGTGTACAAATCCACAAGGGCCGGAACGAGGATTCAAACCTGCATCCGAGAGCATCCCAGACGCTGCCGTAATCGACTGAGCTACGACATGGTCAAAAGGAGTTGAAACCGAAGTTCTACTGAACTTACTGGATCCTGCAGCCTCTCCGAGGCACAAACCAGTGTTAGTGTAACAAGAATGTGAAGTTTTCTACGTCCATCTAGTTCCACCCGCTCCTCCCCAGAACTAGTTGTTAAATAAGCACTTTACCTTGACTCCTCTGATCCAACACTTGTCCACACGTGCCACACTCCTGAAAAAAATATTTTTTACATATATTAAGAACAAGTATAAGTAAGTAATTATCAAAAGAAGGCACCAAACCAGCAAGGCTATGTAGCACCAGGGTAAGTATAAACAGTTTATTTCAAATACAATCGAGTAGGAAAATATAATTTTGAATTTCAAGAACAATAGAACCAATCACTGGAAAAGGTGTAATTGCAATGGAGATTAATTACAGATTGTATCAACAATAGTGAGTAGGCAAGACTGATAAGACTGCAATAGCCTAACGGGGTACAGTTTTGTCTTGGACTCATGAGGCTATGGTAAAGCATCAATGTTCTTTTAAAGTTACATAGAAACACATTACCTTATTACGGTCTTCCACTAAAACAAACCTTTAGCTAACCTTAGTTAAAAGTACTGTGTATTATAAATTTATTTAGCTGTCTATTGGCCTAAATTATATAAATAATATGTTTAAAACCTCTTAAGTACAGTATATGGTCTCTGAGCACTAAACCAACGTTAGAAGCCTAGTGGTTACATTGTTAAAAATGACCATTTACAGGTGAATTCATTTTACATCGCAGAGTAAACAAGATGCAAACAATTAACATCTTCCATCTATTAGATAAACAATTATCTAGTCGTCCCTTCACTTTCTAGTGTGTGGTTTGGTCAACATATTTCAGCCCCCGTTATTGTGACTCCTCGTATGCAATAATCTTCCCCATTTATCTGCACAATTGCTATCCTGATATGACCACTCCATCGCCCTAGTCGTTAACACTAAACAATCTAGGCTGTTGCTAAACATTACATTTCACCTTTAGCTTAGCTACAAGACACCGTGTGCATATTATCAAACTACCTTTAATGTCATAATGCAGCAGTTTGCGCGCTCAAAATACAGATAGACAAACTCCTCAGGAACCGTAGGGGAACCTTTGACAAGCCGCCGGCTTCCTGTTGCCGTAGAAGGCACTATGGACAAATGGTGGCTCTCTGGTAAATTTAAGCCAATATTACCTAGGAGTTATGATGTACCATCCATTAAACATCTGGGACTCAGTTAATATGAAAACAATCCTTAAGAATAGTTAAACGAATCTTTGACTTAAACGAACAACATTGAATATTCAACTGTACGAGTCTCTGTTGTGGTCCCATCTGGCCTACTGTGTAGGCCTAATATGGAAACCTCACTTCAAAAAGTTATCAATGATTTTCCGCATTGTATAAAGTTCAAGACAGCAACAACAATCATGCCAGAACTTGTTCAACTGTCACTACCTCGAATCTTTGAAGGACTAACACTATAAATGTTTAAATTGTTATAGATTTTGATAGATTAGCCTATAAATTTTCCTTGAAATTACCTACTTAATATTATCTGTTAGATTAAGGCCCTGCCCGAAGCGCTATGCGTACTAGTGGCTTTACAAGAATGAAAACACATCATGTTGTGTACTCTCAGAAACCCAACGTAACTTATGGTAGATATATAAATAAATAAATAACAGCCGAGGCCTTTGTAATACTGACAAAGTTGGAGGTCATTCATACAGACCACTTCTCTAAAATGTCATATATGACACATACAGGCTGGACAACTGCTTCAAGCTCAACAAGCCACAATGTAACACTGAAAACAGATGTGTTGTTCCCCCCATAGGGTCATTAACCCATGAACCCGCTCAACCACTCAAGTCGTAAATGCCGAGTCATTCCTCTTGTTCACAATATACACAAGACAAATCCTCAATAAAATAAGGGGGGGGGGGGAGTAGGAAGGCTGACCTTTGACAAGGCGCCGCCGTCCTGTCCCCGAGGCCACTGTAGATGGTGGCCCTTAGGTCAATTCATCATACGAGCCCTTCTCCTTCCATCATTCTGAATCATGCTCATCGTACTAACCTGCACCCCCCTAATCCACCCCCCACCCCCACCATCTTCACACAATCTGTGGCCAAAATTTCTAGTTTCATTCAGATTTTCATCAAAATATGTCGAAGATTTCTCTTTGGGTTGTTTTAAGGGGCCTGACAGCCGAGTGGACAGCGCTTCGGATTCGTAATCCTAAGGTTCCGGGTTCGATCCCCGGTGGAGGCTGAAATAAATGGCCACTTTCTTTCACCCTGATGAACCTGTTTACCTATCAGTAAATAAGTACCTGGGAGTTAGACAGCTGCTACGGGCTGCTTCCCGGGGATGTATAACAAAAAGAAGGCCTGGTCGAGGACCGGGCCGCGGGGATGCTAAGTCCCGAAATCATCTAAAGATAACTTCAAGATTGATGGCTAGCTACTGGCATGGCTATTAAGGCCACCACAAGCGCCCTAATGACTTAACTAGCGGGTACACCTATGGCTGCCACCTGACAATCACCTCTATATTTTGTCTAAATACATAAAATATACAAAATAATAAGGAATAACAACATAAAACATACCCCGAACAATCCTTTCTATATAAAGATATCTGCAACACAAATTTCTTTGCACACTGGTAATCAACGTGACCCTTGCCAGGCGGCGGCTGGTCGACAACTGAGCCACACGTTAAGAAGCGGGACTCCCAGACGCGCCACTCACCCTTACTTCACCATAATATCTAAAGTGTCAACCTCTAATACAGTTAAGCATCTGACCACCAGAGGCGCTAATGCTCCCCTGTTATTACGCCATCCATATAATGATTGTTCTCATTATTCATTGTTGCATCGTTTCCTGCCCGAAACGCTTTGCGTAATAGTGGCTTTAGGCATTGTATGTATTAGCCCTATCTATAAATCCATCACTCTTTGTAAAATCTCTTGTATGTATGTACCTTACCTAAATAAACATTTGATTTGATTTGATTTGAAATACATTCATGTTCTGTAGTGACAATGTCAGACCTCGAAGGAAGAATTGAAACACCCTTCTGAAGATCTATTATTAAATACGAAAGTACTTAAGGAAATTCCTGTTTCAATTCTTCCTTCCTTGGTGGTCTGACACTCACATTTTTCATCACGTGTTAATTGTCGTGATTTACACTCAGATTTTGTAGTGTATATACGACAACTTCAGTAAAGTTATGAGTAGCGGATTAAGTCTAAATAATAATATATGAGTTTTGCTTTTAGTGCCAAATTATCTGGCAAATATACATTTGGAGATGTAGCCCAATCCTGCCTGTAGCCCAATCCTTCCTGTAGCCCAATCCTGCCTGTAGCCCAATCTTTCCTATAGTCTAATCCTTCCTGTAGCCCAATCCTTCCTGTAGCCCAATCTTTCCTGTAGCCCAATCCTTCCTGTAGCCCAATCCTTCCTGTAGCCCAAGCCTTCCTGTAGCCCAATCTTTCCTGTAGCCCAATCCTTCCTGTAGCCCAATCCTTCCTGTACCCTAATCCTTCCTGTGACCCAATCCTTCCTGTAGCCCAATCCTTCCTGTAGCACAATACTTCCTGTAGCCCAATCCTTCCTGTAGCCCAATCCTTCCTGTAGCCCAATCCTTCCTGTAGCCCAATCCTTCATGTAGCCCAATCCTTCCTGTAGCCCAATCCTTCCTGTAGCCCAATCCTTCCTGTAGCCCAATCTTTCCTGAAGCCCAATCCTTCCTGTACCCTCATCCTTCCTGTACCCTCATCCTTCCTGTAGCCCAGTCCTTCCTGTAGCCCAATCCTTCCTGTACCCTAATCCTTCCTGTAGCCCAATCCTTCCTGTAGTCGTGTTTAGTGGTGTAAAGAAAGAGTGGAGGTAGGTAGGTACCCGGGAGTTAGTTAACTGTTGTGGGAGGCATCCTGAGGTACTGTATACACACTACAACACTGTATAATCACAACATTGTATACACCACCTTGAGAAAGGTTGTAGGTTACGTCAGATAATGTGTAATACACTTACACATTTATTGAGTAGGCCAACCTGTCCTCCTACAAAGAACGTCGCATTTCGATCGTAGGCGTTACATATGGCCAAAAATTGTCGTACTAGAAAATGGAAGCGGCTGGCGAAGATGACTTACTGTCCCGTTTTCTGTTTTGGGTCCTCTGGCAGGTTAGGAGAGACCGCTTTAAATTGACCGTTTAAATTTACCTGCCATAACACCGTCCTACCACTAATGGGTGTTGTGGGTGGAGTGCCTCGGGGCTCTGTCCTGGGACCTCTCTGTTTGCACGATACATCCCAGTGAACACTTACTGTCCAACACGACGACAGTGAACAATTACTGTCCAACACGACGACAGCGAACACTTACTCTCCAACACGACGACAGTGAACAGTTACTGTCCAACACGACGACAGTGAACACTTACTGTCCAACACAACGACAGCGAACAATTACTGTCCAACACGACGACAGTGAACAGTTACTGTCCAACACGACGACAGTGAACACTTACTGTCCAACACAACGACAGCGAACAATTACTGTCCAACACAACGACAGCGAACACTTACTGTCCAACACAACGACAGCGAACACTTGCTGTCCAACACAACGACAGCGACCACTTACTGTCCAACACAACGACAGCGAACACTTGCTGTCCAACACAACGACAGCGACCACTTACTGTCCAACACAACGACAGTGAACACTTACTGTCAAACACGACGACACCGAACACTTGCTGTCCAACACAACGACAGCGAACACTTACTGTCCAACACAACGACAGTGAACACTTACTGTCCAACACGACGACAGTGAACAGTTACTGTCCAACACGACGACAGCGAACACTTACTGTCCAACACTACGACAGTGAACAGTTACTGTCCAACACGACGACAGTGAACACTTACTGTCCAACACAACGACAGCGAACAATTACTGTCCAACACGACGACAGCGAACACTTACTGTCCAACACAACGACAGCGAACAGTTACTGCCCAACACGACGACAGTGAACACTTACTGTCCAACACGACGACAGCGAACACTAACTGTCCAACACGACGACAGCGAACACTAACTGTCCAACACGACGACAGCGAACACTTACTGTCCAACACGACGACAGCGAATACTAACTGTCCAACACGACGACAGCGAACACTTTCTGTCCAACACAACGACAGCGAACACTTGTCATCCAACATGCCCCCAGCAAACACTTACAATCCTATACCAACACCAGCGGACCTTGATATAAGCCTAAGTGGAAATATATAATGGGTCATTCCTGAACTCGTTCAAAATATATGGGCTAAAAAGGAGAAATAGATAAAAAAGGGAACTAGATGGACGAAACATGTAGTAAAATGAGCTTTGATAACTAAGCAGACCCTCTGGAGAAGGTCAAAATCTATGAACATCATTGATTATGATATATGTATATAAGGGCCCTAAACTCAGCAACACAGGTAATCAGATCAAACAAAAGAAACAATGAAAGAAAACTTTCCCATAAGAAAGTATTTTCCCAAGTCGTTCTATGCCTATACTGAACTGTATAAGAAGTAAAACCAAAACAGAGTACTTGGTAGAACAGATAAAAGATGAGACTTCGCAGTCTCCGTGGTGTAGTGGTAAGACACTCGCCTGGCGTTCCGCGAGCGCTATGTCATGGGTTCGTATCCTGGCCGGGGAGGATTTACTGGGCGCAATTCCTTAACTGTAGCCTCTGTTTAACGCAACAGTAAAATGTGTACTTGGATGAAAAAACGATTCTTCGCGGCAGGGGATCGTATTCCAGGGACCATAGGATTAAGGACTTGCCCGAAACGCTACGCGTACTAGTGGCTGTACAAGAATGTAACAACTCTTGTATATATCTCAAAAAAAAAAAAAAAAAAAAAAAAAAAAAAAAAAAAAAAAAGACTAACCAAGTTATAATGGACGATAAAGGGGCAGCAAACTCATAGAATGAATACTTTACATCAGTGTGCACACTAGAAAGGTTAGATGACATCCCAACACCCACACAAATGTTTGAAGGAGGTGAAGAGAATGAATTAAGAAATATACCCACAATGTGCGACATAATCTGCAAGAGCATTGACAAATTAAAAGGCTCAAAAGCCCCAGGTGTGGATGGAATTCAATCCAAAATCATAAAGGAACCAACAGATGAACTATGCCTACCACTGAAACTGCTTATCAGAAAATCTCTGGACCAAGGGATAGTAACCATAACTTGGAAATATGCAAATGTCACCCCTATTAAAAAAAATCAGCTGACAACTACTGTCCTATCAGCTTGGCATCATGCTTTTTTAATCTCAAGAAATGCAAGACTTTGCATGTGGGGCATAACAACCTACGTCACAACTACCAAATTAATAACATTACCTTGCAGTAGATAGATAAAGAAAAATACACTGGAGTCAATATCCACAATTCACTTTAAGTTGCACAACAGGTGGGAGCAGCAGTACCAAAAAGACCTAACCAATCCCTAGGACTTCAAGTAACAGTTGGTGCTGATTCAACTGCATGAATCTCTGGTGTGCCCTCAACTTGGATTATTGCATCCAAGCATGGAGACCTCATCTTCAGAAGGACATGGCTACTCTGGAGAAAGTACAGCACTAAGCGACAAAAATCATTCCAAAGCTAAGTAGACTCTCGTACCAGGAACGATTGAGTGCCTCGGGGCTAACACTGCAAGGCAGGCAAGGCGAGGCAGATCTCATCGAAACATTTAAAATACTTAACAATTTGGAGGATGTTGATCCAGACAATTTTCTCATAAGGTCAGATGTAACACAAACAAGGAACAATGGTGTCAAACTCAACAAGCAACAATGTAGGACTGAAAACACATGTTTTTTTTTCACCTACCGGGTTATAAACCCTTGGAACCAACTACCCACCGAAGCTGTTCATGCCATAACTCCATTAAATTTTAAAGTCCAGCTTGAAAAAAATCATCATGGCAAATGTCGGGACCTTTGACAAGCTGCCAGCTTCCTGTCTTCGTTGAGGCCATTAGTGTGTTAGTGGCTCACAGCTAAAATCCAGTAAATTCAGGTAAATACACTCTGGCTGCTTGTCCCCCTAAAAAGAGCACTTTCTTCCAAAAATCATGCTAACAAGTGTTCTAACATGGTTGTACAGTTTTGGAATCCTATACATGGGTTAACCTAATTGACAGTTGGGTCCAAGTTCAATGTGGTGTGGAACAATTAATTCCATTCATCCATGCACTTCAAAACCTCGAACACATCTCCCTTGTGTGATACAAGGTGAGTGATACAAGCATAACAAGTGGGACCATCCCTTTTTGTCATATACATTAATGACAAAGATGAAAATATTACAAACCTCATCATCAAATTTACAGATGACTCGCAAATCAGTGGTAAAGTGGGAAAGCATAATGATATTGAAGTCTTACAGAGAGATCTACATGAACTCCACAAATGGTCAGAAGACTGGCAAATGCTCTTTAATAACGACAAATGCAAGACCTTGCATGTGGGGCATAACAACCCAAGCCACAAATACCAAATTAATACCATTCCATTACAGCAGATTGATGACGAAAAGTTGCTACTCCATCACTCACTAAAAGTTGCACAACAGGTAGGAGCAGTAGTCAGAAAAGCAAACCAAACCCTTAGAGTAATCAATCGTATCTTTGACTTTAAGAAAAAAAAGGAATTGATTCAACTGTAAATATTATGGTGCATCCACATTTGGACGACTGTATCCAGACATGGAGACCTCATCTTCATTAGGTCATAGCTGCTCTGGAGAAAGTGAACACTGGGCAACAAGTCATTCCTTAGCCAAGTCATGTCTCGTATCAGGAAGGGTTGAGGGCCACAGGCCTAACAACACTACAAACCTGGCATGACACAGCAGATTTCATTTAAACTTTTAAAATATTGTACTTAAAAAGTTGGATGATGTTGATCCTGACAATTTCTTCAAAAGGTCTGATGTAACACAAACAAGGAGCAACGTTTTAAAACTTGACAAACCTTAATGTAAACTCAACAAACCTTAATGTAGGTCTGAGTTCAGATGCTTTTTCACCCTCAGGGTTATAAGCCTATGGAACCACCTACACACCGAAGTCGTAAATGCCAAAACTAGTTAGGTTTTAAATTTCACCTAGACAGGATCATGAAGGCAAATGGGGGGGGACCTTTGACAATCCGCCGGCTTCCTGTCCTCATTGAGGCCACTAGTTTTAGTGGCCCTAAGACAAGTTTGGGTAGATAAATATTTGCAGTAGCAATATTTCAATTACAAAATTAATTAATTAATTTTTTTTTTACAATTTGTCAATTGACATAGACAATTACAAAAGTTAGTGTTAACTCTTATGGGTTATCACTGAAGGATCATTAAAAATAATTCAATGTTTTATTACAATTTATTTTGTATTTGTATTGTCATCAATATTTTATATATGAGCTATTCTTTTATTGGACAATGTACTTTTAATAATGAAATTCCCAATATTCAAGGACTGTATCATATACAGTAAAGTACACAGCTATGTATACTAGTGGTTGTGCAAGAATGTATCACTCACTCACCAGCATATATACTTTAATGATCCATTGTATCATCTTGTATATAAATAAATAAATAAAATAAATATATGTATGTACAGTATAATATATATATATATATATATATATATATATATATATATATATATATATATATATATATATATATATATATATATATATATATTGACGGTAATCTCCTTCAAGAGATTGAGCCTGCTCTTCCCTCCAAAATACGTCGCTATACATCTATATAAAACTAGTATGGAAGAAATATCCAACAACTACTCCACCAAGGTTTGCCAGAGCGCAAAATGTATGCAGCCAGGAACACCTGCTCCACCTCGAATCACCAAACTACCTGTCTGTCGCCAGCTCATCGCTGATTGGCTGCGGGTCCAGTTGCACCTGCCCTCCACTCACCACACTTCCTGATGTCTGGGGGCCACACGACCGCCAGACCTCAGAATATCCAGTGCTTTCATCAGGTTAACACGTCTCGTTGGTAGACTAAGCTGTGGCTTACGTGTACTAAGAGAGGTGATAGCTTAAAGCCAATATTCCGGCATCCATATTTACATTGTTTGTTATACACTTGTTATTACTCACTTGTCTTAACGTAACTTTTCATTTTGTCATTTGATTATTCTTATTATTTTGATTGATTGATTTTATGTTCCAATTTATATGTCCATTTTAATCATGTTTTGCTTTTCTAACGTAATTAAGATCTCATTGTTAAATTTATTTGTGTTTTGTGTGTCTTCCCATTACCTTACCACAGACGAAGTTCCAGATTTTCTATTTTTTGTTTCTATATGTGACGAGGCCATACCCCTAGCTTTTGAACAGCCGAACACCAACGCGTTACCGTCACAATAAATATATATATATATATATATATATATATATATATATATATATATATATATATATATATATTTATATATATATATATATATATATATATATATATATTATTAAATATGACCGAAAAAGTAAGATTAATAATTCTAACACGAATTTTCTCAATCTTTTGTACATTTCTTTTCACTGTTGTAGGTAAATCAAAAATCAATTCTCCAAAATTCATTTTTATTTCTAGTCTTACGCATCTCCGATTTTATATCTACATTTGAGTGAGGGGGATGGGGTGAGGTGGCATTAATAGGGTATTAATTTCATCAACACAAGACAGAACACGAAACAATGGGTATTGAATAGAAGTGTTTGTAGAAAGCCTATTGGTCCATATTTCTTGATGCTTCTATATTGGAGCGGAGTCTTGAGGTGGGTAGAATATAGTTGTGCATTAATTGGCTGTTGATTGCTGGTGTTGACTTCTTGATGTGTAGTGCCTCGCAAACGTCAAGCCGCCTGCTATCGCTGTATCTATCGATGATTTCTGTGTTGTTTACTAGGATTTCTCTGGCGATGGTTTGGTTGTGGGAAGAGATTATATGTTCCTTAATGGAGCCCTGTTGCTTATGCATCGTTAAACGCCTATAAAGAGAAGGCTCTCTATCTAGGCGTTTAACGAAGCATAAGCAACAGGGCTCCATTAAGGAACATATAATCTCTTCCCACAACCAAACCATCGCCAGAGAAATCCTAGTAAACAACACAGAAATCATCGATAGATACAGCGATAGCAGGCGGCTTGACGTTTGCGAGGCACTACACATCAAGAAGTCAACCCCAGCAATCACCAGCCAATTAATGCACAACTATATTCTACCCACCTCAAGACTCCGCTCCAATATAGAAGCATCAAGAAATGTGGACCAATAGGCTTTCTACAAACACTTGTATTCAATACCCATTGTTTCGTGTTCTGTCTTGTGTTGATGAAATTAATACCCTATTAATGCCACCTCTTGTTCTGTCTTGTGTTGATGAAATTAATACCCTATTAATGCCACCTCACCCCATCCACCTCACTCAAATGTAGATATAAAATCGGAGATGCGTAAGACCAGAAATAAAAATGAATTTTGGAGAATTGATTTTTGATTTACCTCCAACAGTGAAAAGAAATGTACGAAAGATTGAGAAAATTCGTGTTAGAATTATTAATATTACTTTTTCGGTCATATTTAATAATATATGTCTACAGGAAAGTCTGCTACCAAAATATACTAATATATATATATATATATATATATATATATATATATATATATATATATATATATATATATATATATATATATATATATATATATATATATATAATATATACATATATAACTGAAAACTCACACCCCAGAAGTGACTCGAACCCATACTCCCAGAAGTAACGCAACTGGTATGAACAAGACGCCTTAATCCACTTGACCATCACGACCGGACATAATGAGGTGATAGCCGAGGCTATTTGAACCACCCCACCGCCGGCACTCGGAGAGTAATCTTGGGCATAGCATTTTACCAAATCTCCTCATTCTTTGGGGCACACATGAGGAACACAAATGCGAACAAGCCTGAATGGTCCCCAGGACAATATGCAACTGAAAACTCACACCCCAGAAGTGACTCGAACCCATACTCCCAGAAGCAACGCAACTGGTATGTACAAGACGCCTTAATCCACTTGACCATCACGACCGGACATAATGAGGTGATAGCCGAGGCTATTTGAACAACCCCACCGCCGGCACTCGGATAGTAATCTTGGGCATAGCATTTTACCAAATCACCTCATTCTTTGGTGCTCACGTGAGGAACACAAATGCGAACAAACCTGAATGGTCCCCAGGATAATATGCAACTGAAAACTCACACCCCAGAAGTGACTCGAACCCATACTCCCAGAAGCAACGCAACTGGTATGTACAAGACGCCTTAATCCACTTGACCATCACGACCGGACATAATGAGGTGATAGCCGAGGCTATTTGAACCACCCCAGCCTCGGACGATAGCCTCGGCAATCACCTCATTATGTCCGGTCGTGATGGTCAAGTGGATTAAGGCGTCTTGTACATACCAGTTGCGTTGCTTCTGGGAGTATGGGTTCGAGTCACTTCTGGGGTGTGAGTTTTCAGTTGCATATTGTCCTGGGGACCATTCAGGCTTGTTCGCATATATATATATATATATATATATATATATATATATATATATATATATATATATATATATATATATATATATATCCTGGCCGGGGAGGATTTACTGGGCGCAATTCCTTAACTGTAGCCTCTGTTTAACGCAACAGTAAAATGTGTACTTGGATGAAAAAACGATTCTTCGCGGCAGGGGATCGTATTCCAGGGACCATAGGATTAAGGACTTGCCCGAAACGCTACGCGTACTAGTGGCTGTACAAGAATGTAACAACTCTTGTATATATCTCAAAAAAAAAAAAAAAAAAAAAAAAAAAAAAAAAAAATATATATATATAAAAGGAAGGGGGTGGTAGGAGAAAAGCACACAGAAATTGTATTGGAGGGGACCTACATTCCCTCCAATGCGTTATGTGTGGTTTCCTCCAAGGCTATGGGTCCCCCTTCTTCCAGCCAGAGGTGTATGTACAGTGTGTATGTATATATATATATATATATATATATATATATATATATATATATATATATATATATATATATATATATATATATATATATACATATATATATATATATATATATATATATATATATATATATATATATATATATATATATTATTAAATATGACCGAAAAAGTAAAATTAATAATTCTAACGCGAATTTTCTCAATCTTTCGTACATTACGCTTCACTGTTGGAGGTAAATCAAAAATCACTTCTCCAAAATTCATTTTTATTTCTAGTCTGACGCGACACGGGCGCGTTTCGTAAAACTTATTACATTTTCAAAGACTTCACAAATACACAACTGATTAGAACTTGCGTTTCCCTGATTTTATATCTACATTTGAGTGAGGTGGGAAGGGTGATGTGGCATTACATTTGAGTGAGGTGGGAAGGGTGATGTGGCATTAACACAAGACAGAACACTAGGGGATATTAATAGGGTATTAAAAGTATCAACACAAGACAGAACAGAAACAATGGGTATTGAATAGAAGTGTTTGTAGAAAGCCTATTGGTCCATATTTCTTGATGCTTCTATATTGGAGCGGAGTCTTGAGGTGGGTAGAATATAGTTGTGCAATAATTGGCTGTTGATTGCTGGTGTTGACTTCTTGATGTGTAGTGCCTCGCAAACGTCAAGCCGCCTGCTATCGCTGTATCTATCGATGATTTCTGTGTTGTTTACTAGGATTTCTCTGGCGATGGTTTGGTTATGGGAAGAGATTATATGTTCCTTAATGGAGCCCTGTTGTTTATGCATCGTTAAACGCCTAGAAAGAGATGTTGTTGTCTTGCCTATATACTAGGTTTTTTTGGAGCTTACAGTCCCCAAGTGGGCATTTGAAGGCATAGACGACGTTAGTCTCTTTTAAAGCGTTCTGTTTTGTGTCTGGAGAGTTTCTCATGAGTAGGCTGGCCGTTTTTCTGGTTTTATAGTAAATCGTCAGTTGTATCCTCTGATTTTTGTCTGTAGGGATAACGTTTCTATTAACAATATCTTTCAGGACCCTTTCCTCTGTTTTATGAGCTGTGGAAAAGAAGTTCCTGTAAAATAGTCTAATAGGGGGTATAGGTGTTGTGTTAGTTGTCTCTTCGGAGGTTGCATGGCTTTTCACTTTCCTTCTTATGATGTCTTCGATGAAACCATTGGAGAAGCCGTTATTGACTAGGACCTGCCTTACCCTACAGAGTTCTTCGTCGACTTGCTTCCATTCTGAGCTGTGGCTGAGAGCACGGTCGACGTATGCGTTAACAACACTCCTCTTGTACCTGTCAGGGCAGTCGCTGTTGGCATTTAGGCACATTCCTATGTTTGTTTCCTTTGTGTAGACTGCAGTGTGGAAACCTCCGCCCTTTTCCATGACTGTTACATCTAGAAAAGGCAGCTTCCCATCCTTTTCCGTCTCGTAAGTGAAACGCAGCACGGAACTCTGCTCAAATGCCTCCTTCAGCTCCTGCAGATGTCTGACATCAGGTACCTGTGTAAAAATGTCGTCAACATACCTGCAGTATATGGCCGGTTTCAAGTTCATGTCGACTAAGACTTTTTGCTCGATGGTACCCATGTAGAAGTTTGCAAACAGGACACCTAGGGGAGGACCCATGGCGACCCCATCTACTTGCTTATACATGTGCCCATCCGGGCTCAAGAAGGGTGCCTCTTTAGTACAAGCTTGGAGTAGTTTCCTCAGAATACTTTCTGGGATGTCAAGAGGAGTACAGGCTGGATCACGATACACTCTGTCGGCTATCATTCCGATTGTCTCGTCCACAGGTACGTTGGTAAACAGCGATTCTACGTCCAACGAGGCTCTTATCCCTGTGGCCCGTGCGCCCCGCAGTAAGTCCACAAATTCCTTTGGAGACTTCAGGCTGAAGGCGCAAGGAACATAAGGAGTCAGCAGGCCGTTGAGTCGCTTCGCCAGTCTGTACGTGGGTGTGGGTATCTGGCTAATGATTGGCCGAAGTGGGTTTCCAGGCTTGTGCGTCTTGACATTTCCATACGCATATCCAGGTTTATATTCCCCAATGATCTTTGGCAGGTGGAGTCCGGATTTCTTGGCGTTCACAGTTTCGATCAGTTTGTTGACCTTTGCTTTTAATTCGGCTGTAGTGTCCTTCGTTGCCCTTTGGAACTTAGTTTGGTCAGAGAGTATGATGTTCATTTTCGCCAGATATTCGTCTTTTTTAAGAATGACATATATTGGCGACTTGTCACCTCTCCTGACAACTATCTCCTTGTTCTCACGAAGGCTTTTAGCTGCCGCTTTAAGCTCGGGGGACAATATGGTGCTTCTGTAGTTGCCTCGATTCTTTCCTCCTTCTGCAATAAGTTCTGCTTGTAAGGTATCTTTGGTAGTGACCTTCTTTTGTGTCTCGAGGTCGAATATGTCGTCCAACAGAATTTCCAACTCTACTTTCCGGGCCATTTCACTCGGTCTGGACATAACATGACAGTTTATGCCCAGATTTAGGAGAGTGACTTGGTCCTCAGTGAGGTTAATTCCTGCAAGGTTCAGGAAGCCATCTCTTGGTCGTGGAATTGCCATAGGTCCTCCATATAATGTTGTTAGTTTCTTGATAATCCTTGTTTCAGTGCTGAGGTGATGTTGGTCTGTGAGGATGTCGAGGTGTTGTTCAATGCGGGTACGGCCATAACCGGCCATATACTGCAGGTATGTTGACGACATTTTTACACAGGTACCTGATGTCAGACATCTGCAGGAGCTGAAGGAGGCATTTGAGCAGAGTTCCGTGCTGCGTTTCACTTACGAGACGGGAAAGGATGGGAAGCTGCCTTTTCTAGATGTAACAGTCATGGAAAAGGGCGGAGGTTTCCACACTGCAGTCTACACAAAGGAAACAAACATAGGAATGTGCCTAAATGCCAACAGCGACTGCCCTGACAGGTACAAGAGGAGTGTTGTTAATGCATACGTCGACCGTGCTCTCAGCCACAGCTCAGAATGGAAGCAAGTCGACAAAGAACTCTGTAGGGTAAGGCAGGTCCTAGTCAATAACGGCTTCTCCAATGGTTTCATCGAAGACATCATAAGAAGGAAAGTGAAAAGCCATGCAACCTCCGAAGAGACAACTAACACAACACCTATACCCCCTATTAGACTATTTTACAGGAACTTCTTTTCCACAGCTCATAAAACAGAGGAAAGGGTCCTGAAAGATATTGTTAATAGAAACGTTATCCCTACAGACAAAAATCAGAGGATACAACTGACGATTTACTATAAAACCAGAAAAACGGCCAGCCTACTCATGAGAAACTCTCCAGACACAAAACAGAACGCTTTAAAAGAGACTAACGTCGTCTATGCCTTCAAATGCCCACTTGGGGACTGTAAGCTCCAAAAAACCCAGTATATAGGCAAGACAACAACATCTCTTTCTAGGCGTTTAACGATGCATAAACAACAGGGCTCCATTAAGGAACATATAATCTCTTCCCATAACCAAACCATCGCCAGAGAAATCCTAGTAAACAACACAGAAATCATCGATAGATACAGCGATAGCAGGCGGCTTGACGTTTGCGAGGCACTACACATCAAGAAGTCAACACCAGCAATCAACAGCCAATTATTGCACAACTATATTCTACCCACCTCAAGACTCCGCTCCAATATAGAAGCATCAAGAAATATGGACCAATAGGCTTTCTACAAACACTTCTATTCAATACCCATTGTTTCTGTTCTGTCTTGTGTTGATACTTTTAATACCCTATTAATATCCCCTAGTGTTCTGTCTTGTGTTAATGCCACATCACCCTTCCCACCTCACTCAAATGTAATGCCACATCACCCTTCCCACCTCACTCAAATGTAGATATAAAATCAGGGAAACGCAAGTTCTAATCAGTTGTGTATTTGTGAAGTCTTTGAAAATGTAATAAGTTTTACGAAACGCGCCCGTGTCGCGTCAGACTAGAAATAAAAATGAATTTTGGAGAAGTGATTTTTGATTTACCTCCAACAGTGAAGCGTAATGTACGAAAGATTGAGAAAATTCGTGTTAGAATTATTAATCTTACTTTTTCGGTCATATTTAATAATATATGTCTACAGGAAAGACTGCTACCAAAATATACTAATATATATGTATATATTATATGGCTCCAAAATATGGCTCAGGCCACGAAATTGGGATGTTTGGGATATTTTGAAAACTAAAGGGGAGTTTGTGCAAAATGTGACTCATTGCCACCTTCAGTACCTAGCATATGTTGGGTATTAAAAGTCGTAATTTCAAACTGCGAATACGTGTAAAGAGCCAGAATTTGGCTCCAAAATATGGCTCAGGCCTCGAAATTGGGATATTTGGGATATTTTGAAAACTTCAGGGGAATTTGTGCAAAATGTGATTCACTGCAGCGTCCAGTACTTGGCATATGTTGGGTATAAAAAGTCGTAATATCAAACTGCGAATACGTGCACAGAGCCAGAATTTGGATCCAAAATATGGCTCAGGCCTGGAAATTGGGATGTTTTGGATATTTTGAAAAACGGAGGAAGGTTTGGGACAAATGTGACCAAACGCCGCTTTCAGTACTTGGCATATGTTGGGTATAAAAATTCGTAATTTCAAACTGCGAATACGTGCAGAGAGCCTGAATTTGGCTCCAAAATATGGCTCAGGCCTCGAAATTAGGATATTTGGGATATTTCGAAAACTGCAGGGGAGTTTGTGCAAAATATGACTCACTGACGCTTTCAGGACTTGGCATAAGTTGGTATAAAAAGTCGTAATATTAAACTGCGAATATGTGCATACAGCCAGAATTTGGCTCCAAAATATGGCTCAGGCCTCGAAATTGGGATGTTTGGGATATTTTGAAAACTGGAGGGAGGTTTAGGACAAATGTGACCAAACGCCGCTTTCAGTACTTGGCATATGTTAGGTATAAAAAGTCGTAACTTAAAACTGCGAATACGTGCAGAGAGCCAGAATTTGGCTCCAAAATATGGCTCAGGCCACGATATTGGGATATTTAGGATATTTCGAAAACTGCAGGGGAGTTTGTGCAAAATGTGACTAATTGCCGCTTTCAGGACTTGGCATATGTTGGGTATAAAAAGTCGTAATATCAAACTGCGAATACGTGCAGAGAGCCAGAATTTGGCTCCAAAATATGGCTCAGGCCTCGATATTGGGATGTTTGGGATATTTTGAAAACTGGAGGGAGATTTGAGACAAATGTGACCAAACGCCGCTTTTAGTACTTCGCATATGTTGGGTATAAACAGTCACAATTTCAAACTGCGAATACGTGCAGAGAGCCAGAATTTGGCTCCAAAATATGGCTCAGGCCTCGAAATTAGGATATTTGGGATATTTCGAAAAGTGCAGTGGAGTTTGTGCAAAATGTGACTCACTGACGCTTTCAGGACTTGGCATAAGTTAGGTATAAAAAGTCGTAATATCAAACTGCGAATACGTGCAGAGAGCCAGAATTTGGCTCCAAAATATGGCTCAGGCCTCGAAATTGGGATATTTGGGATATTTTGAAAACTGCAGGATGGTTTGGGACAAATGTGACCAAACGCCGCTTTCAGTACTTGGAATATGTTGGGTATAAATAATTCGCAATTTCAAACTGCGAATACGTGCAGAGAGCCAAAATTTGGCTCCAAAATATGGCTTAGGCCTCGAAATTGGGATTTTTGGGATATTTCGAAAACTGCAGGGGAGTTTGTGCAAAATGTGACTCACTGCCGCTTTCAGGACTTGGCATATGTTGGGTATAAAAAATCGTAATATACAACTGCGAACACGTGCATAGAGCCAGAATTTGGCTCAAAAATATGGCTCAGGCCTCGAAATTGGGATGTTTGGGATATTTTGAAAACTGGAGGCAGGTTTGGGACAAATGTGACCAAACGCCGCTTTCAGTACTTGGCATATGTTGGGTATAAAAAAAGTCGTAATTTCAAACTGCGAATACGTGCAGAGAGCCAGAATTTGTCTCCAAAATATGGCTCAGGCCTCGAAATTGGGATATTTTGAAAACTCCAGGGAGGTTTGAGACAAATGTGACCAAACGCCGCTTTCAGTAATTGACATATGTTGGGTATAAAAAGTTGAAATTTCAAACTGCGAATACAGGCAGAGAGCCAGAATTTGGCTCCAAAATATGGCTCAGGCCTCGATATTGGGATGTTTTGGATATTTTCAAAACTGCAGGAAGGTTTGGGACAAATGTGACCAAACATCGTTTCAGTAATTCGCATATGTTGGGTATAAAAAAAGTCGTAATTTCAAACTGCGAATACGTGCAGAGAGCCAGAATTTGGGTCGAAAATATGGCTCAGGCCTTGAAATTTGGATGGTTGGGATATTTTGAAAACTGCAGGGGAGTTTGTGCAAAATGTGACTCACTGCTGCGTCCAGTACTTTGCATATGTTGGGTATAAAAAGTCGTAATATCAAACTGCGAATACGTGCAGAGAGCCAGAATTTGTCTCCAAAACATGTCTCCAGCCTCGAAATTGGGATATTAGGGATATTTTGAAAACTGCAGGGAGGTTTGGGACAAATGCAACCAAACACCGCTTTCAGTAGTTGGCATATGTTGTGTATAAAAAAGTCGCAATTTCAAACTGCGAATACGTGCAGAAAGCCAGAATTTGGCTCCAAAATATGGCTCAAGCCTTGAAATTGGGATATTTGGGATATTTCGAAAACTGCAGGGGAGTTTGTGCAAAATGCGACTCACTGCCGCTTTCAGGACTTGGCATATGTTGGGTTTAAAAAGTCGTAATATCAAACTGCGAATACGTGCATAGAGCCAGAATTTGGTTCCAAAATATAGCTCAGGTCTCGAAATTGAGATGTTTGGGATATTTTTAAAACTGAAGGGAGGTTTGGGACAAATGTGACCAAACGCCGCTTTCAGTACTTGGCATATGTTGGGTATAAAAAGTCGTAACCTAAAACTGCGAATACGTGCAGAGAGCCAGAATTTGGCTCCAAAATATGGCTCAGGCTTCGGAATTGGGATATTTAGGATATTTCGAGAACTGCAGGGGAGTTTGTGCAAAATGTGACTCACTGCCGCTTTCAGTACTTGGCATATGTTGGGTATAAAAAGTCGTAATATCAAACTGCGAATACGTGCATAGAGCCAGAATTTGGCTCCAAAATATGGCTCAGGCCTCGAAATTGGGATGTTTGGGATATTTTGAAAACTGGAGGGAGGTTTGGGACAAATGTGACCCAATGCCGCTTTCAGCACTTGGCATATATTAGGTATAAAAAAGTCGCAATTTCAAACTGCGAATACGTGCAGAGAGCCAGAATTTGGCTCCAAAATATGGATCAGGCCTCGAAATTGGGATATTTTGGATATTTTGAAAACTGGAGGGGAGTTTGTGCAAAATGTGACTCACTGCCGCTTTCAGTACTTAACATATGTTGGGTATAAAATTCGTAATATCAAACTGCGAATACGTGCAGAGAGAAAGAATTTGGCTCCAAAATATGGCTCAGGCATCGATATTGGAATGTTTGGGATATTTTGAAAACTGCAGGAAGGTTTTTGACAAATGTGACTAAACGCCGCTTTCAGTACTTCGCATATGTTGGGTATAAAAAAGTCGTAATTTCAAACTGCTAATATGTGCAGAGAACCAGAATTTGGCTCCAAAATATGGCTCAGGCCTCGAAATTGGGATGTTTGGGATATTTTGAAAACTGGAGGGAGGTTTGGGACAAATGTGACAAAACGCCGCTTTCAGTTCTTGGCATATGTTGGGTATAAAAAGTTATAATTTCAAACTGCGAATACGTACAGAGAGCCTGAATTTGGCTCCAAAATATGGCTCAGGCCTCGAAATTGGGATGTTTGGGATATTTTGAAAACTGCAGGGGAGTTTGTGCAAAATATGAATTACTGCCGCGTCCAGTACTTGGCATATGTTGGGTATAAAAAGACGTAATATCAAACTGCGAATACGTGCAGAGAGCCAGAATTTGTCTCCAAAATATGGCTCAGGCCTCGAAATTGGGATATTTGGGATATTTTGAAAACTGCAGGGAGGTTTGGGACAAATGTGACCAAACGTCGCTTTCAGTACATGGCATATGTTGGGTATAAAAATTCGTAATTTCAAACTGCGAATACGTGCAGAGAGCCTGAATTTGGCTCAAAAATATGGCTCAGGCCTCGAAATTAGGATATTTGGGATATTTCGAAAACTGCAGGGGAGTTTGTGCAAAATATGACTCACTGACGCTTTCAGGACTTTGCATAAGTTGGGTATAAAAAGTCGTAATATCAAACTGCGAATACGTGCATACAGCCAGAATTTGGCTCCAAAATATGGCTCAGGCCTCGAAATTGGGATGTTTGGGATATTTTGAAAACTGGAGGGAGGTTTGGGACAAATGTGACCAAACGCCGCTTTCAGTACTTGGCATATGTTGGGTATAAAAAGTCGTAACTTAAAACTGCGAATACGTGCAGAGAGCCAGAATTTGGCTCCAAAATATAGCTCAGGCCTCGAAATTGGGATATTTTGGATATTTCATAAACTGCAGGGGAGTTTGTGCAAAATGTGACTCACTGCCGCTTTCAGGACTTGGCATATGTTGGGTACAAAAAGTCGTAACTTAAAACTGCGAATACGTGCAGAGAGCCAGAATTTGGCTCCAAAATATAGCTCAGGCCACGAAATTGGGATATTTATGATATTTCGAAAACTGCAGGGGAGTTTGTGGAAAATGTGACTAATTGCCGCTTTCAGGACTTGGCATATGTTGGGTATAAAAAGTCGTAATATCAAACTGCGAATACATGTAGAGAGCCAGAATTTGGCTCCAAAATATGGCTCAGGCCTCGATATTGGGATGTTTGGGATATTTTGAAAACTGGAGGGAGATTTGGGACAAATGTGACCAAACGCCGCTTTCAGTACTTCGCATCTGTTGGGTATAAAAAGTCGTAATTTCAAACTGCGAATACGTGCAGAGACCCTGAATTTGGCTCCAAAATACGGCTCAGGCCTTGAAATTGGGATATTTGGGATATTTTGAAAACTTCAGGGAGGTTTGGGACAAATGTGACCAAACGCCGCTTTCAGTACTTCGCATATGTTGGGTATAAACAGTCATAATTTAAAACTGCGAATACGTGCAGAGAGCCAAAATTTGGCTCCAAAATATGGCTCAGGCCTCCAAATTAGGATATTTGGGATATTTCGAAAACTGCAGTGGAGTTTGTGCAAAATGTGACTCACTGACGCTTTCAGGACTTGGCATAAGTTGGGTATAAAAAGTTGAAATTTCAAACTGCGAATACGTGCAGAGAGCCAGAATTTGGCTCCAAAATATGGCTCAGGTCTCGAAATTGGTATATTTGGGATATTTCGAAAACTGCAGGGGAGTTTGTGCAAAATATGACTCACTGCCGCTTTCAGGAATTGGCATATGTTGGGTTTAAAAAGTCGAAATATCAAACTGCGAATACGTGCATAGAGCCAGAATTTGGCTCCAAAATATAGCTCAGGTCTCGAAATTCAGATGTTTGGGATATTTTTAAAACTGAAGGGAGGTTTGGGACAAATGTGACCAAACGCCCCTTTCAGTACTTGGCATATGTTGGGTATAAAAAGTCATAACCTAAAACTGCGAATACGTGCAGAGAGCCAGAATTTTGCTCCAAAATATGGCTCAGGCTTCGGAATTGGGATGTTTAGGATATTTCGAGAACTGCAGGGGAGTTTGTGCAAAATGTGACTCACTGCCGCTTTCAGTACTTGGCATATGTTGGGTATAAAAAGTCGTAATATCAAACTGCAAATAAATGTAGAAAGCCAGAATTTGGCTCGAAAATATGGCTCAGGCCTCGAAATTGGGATGTTTGGGATATTTTGAAAACTGGAGGGAGGTTTGGGACAAATGTGACCCAATGCCGCTTTCAGCACTTGGCATATATTGGGTATAAAAAAGTCGCAATTTCAAACTGCGAATACGTGGAGAGAGCCAGAATTTGGCTCCAAAATATGGATCAGGCCTCGAAATTGGGATATTTTGGATATTTTGAAAACTGGAGGGGAGTTTGTGCAAAATGTGACTCACTACCGCTTTCAGTACTTAACATATGTTGGGTGTAAAATTCGTGATATCAAACTGCTAATACGTGCAGAGAGAGAGAATTTGGCTCCAAAATATGGCTCAGGCATCGATATTGGAATGTTTGGGATATTTTGAAAACTGCAGGAATGTTTGGGACAAATGTGACTAAACGCCGCTTTCAGTACTTGGCATATGTTGGGTATAAAAAGTCGTAACCTAAAACTGCGAATACGTGCAAAGAGCCAGAATTTGGCTCCAAAATATGGCTCAGGCCTCGAAATTGGGATGTTTGGGATATTTTGAAAACTGCAGGGGAGTTTGTGCAAAATATGACTCACTGCCGCGTCCAGTACTTGGCATATGTTGGGTATAAAAAGACGTAATATCAAACTGCGAATACGTGCAGAGAGCCAGAATTTGTGTCCAAAATATGGCTCAGGCCTCGAAATTGGGATATTTGGGATATTTTGAAAACTGCAAGGAGGTTTGGGACAAATGTGACCAAACGCCGCTTTCAGTACTTGGCATATGTTGGGTATTAAAAAGTCGCAGTTTCAAACTGCGAATACGTGCATAGAGCCAGAATTTGGCTCCAAAATATGGCTTAGGCCTCGAAATTTGGATTTTTGAGATATTTCGAAAACTGCAGGGGAGTTTGTGCAAAATGTGACTCACTGCCGCTTTCAGGACTTGGCATATGTTGGGTATAAAAAGTCGTAATATCAAAGTGCGAATACATGTAGAGAGCCTGAATTTGGCTCCAAAATATGGCTCAGGCCACGATATTGGGATGTTTGGGATATTTTGAAAACTGGAGGGAGTTTTGGGACAAATGTGTCCAAACGCAGCTTTCAGCACTTGGCATATATTGGGTATAAAAAGTTATAATTTCAAACTACGAATACATGCAGAGAGCCAGAATTTGGCTCCAAAATATTACTCAGGTCTCGAAGTTGGGATATTTGTGACATTTCGAAAACTGCAGGGGAGTTTGTGCAAAATGTGACTCACTGCCGCTTTCAGGACTTGGCATATGTTGGGTATAAAAAGTCATAACTTAAAACTGCGAATACGTGCAGAGAGCCAGAATTTGGCTCCAAAATATGGCTCAGGCCTCGAAATTGGGATATTTAGGATATTTCGAAAACTGCAGGGGAGTTTGAGCAAAATGTGACTAATTGCCACTTTCAGGACTTGGCATATGTTGGGTATAAAAAGTCGTAATATCAAACTGCGAATACATGTAGAGAGCCAGAATTTGGCTCCAAAATATGGCTCAGGCCTCGATATTGGGATGTTTGGGATATTTTGAAAACTGGAGGGAGATTTGGGACAAATGTGATCAAACGCCGCTTTCAGTACTTGGCATATGTTGGGTATAAAAAGTCGTAATTTCAAACTGCGAATACGTGCAGAGAGCATGAATTTGGCTCCAAAATACGGCTCAGGCCTTGAAATTGTGATATTTGGGATATTTTGAAAATTTCAGGGAGGTTTGGGACAAATGTGACCAAACGCCGCTTTCAGTACTTCGCATATGTTGGGTATAAACAGTCATAATTTCAAACTGAGAATACGTGCAGAGAGCCAGAATTTGGCTCCAAAATATGGCTCAGGCCTCGAAATTAGGATATTTGGGATATTTCGAAAACTGCAGTGGAGTTTGTGGAAAATGTGACTCACTGACGCTTTCAGGACTTGGCATAAGTTGGGTATAAAAAGTCGTAATATCAAACTGCGAATACGTGCAGAGAGCCAGAATTTGGCTCCAAAATATGGATTAGGCCTCGAAATTGGGATTTTTGGGATATTTCGAAAACTGCAGGGGAGTTTGTGCAAAATGTGACTCACTGCCGCTTTCAGGACTTGGCATATGTTGGGTATAAAAAGTCGTATTATCAAAGTGCGAATACATGCAGAGAGCCTGAATTTGGCTCCAAAATATGGCTCAGGCCACGATATTGGGATGTTTGGGATATTTTGAAAACTGGAGGGAATTTTAGGACAAATGTGACCAAACGCAGCTTTCAGCACTTGGCATATATTGGGTATAAAAAGTTGTAATTTCAAACTACGAATACATGCAGAGAGCCAGAATTTGGCTCCAAGAAATTACTCAGGTCTCGAAATTGGGATATTTGTGACATTTCGAAAACTGCAGGGGAGTTTGTGCAAAATGTGACTCACTGCCGCTTTCAGGACTTGGCATATGTTGGGTATAAAAAGTCATAACTTAAAACTGCGAATACGTGCAGAGAGCCAGAATTTGGCTCCAAAATATGGCTCAGGCCTCGAAATTAGGGTATTTAGGATATTTCGAAAACTGCAGGGGAGTTTGTGCAAAATGTGACTAATTGCCACTTTCAGGACTTGGCATATGTTGGGTATAAAAAGTCGTAATATCAAACTGCGAATACATGTAGAGAGCCAGAATTTGGCTCCAAAATATGGCTCAGGCCTCGATATTGGGATGTTTGGGATATTTTGAAAACTGGAGGGAGATTTGGGACAAATGTGATCAAACGCCGCTTTCAGTACTTGGCATATGTTGGGTATAAAAAGTCGTAATTTCAAACTGCGAATACGTGCAGAGAGCCTGAATTTGGCTCCAAAATATGGCTCAGGCCTCGAAATTGGGATATTTGGGATATTTTGAAAACTGCAGGAAGGTTTGGGACAAATGTGACCAAACGCCGCTTTCAGTACTTGGAATATGTTGGGTATAAATAATTCGCAATTTCAAACTGCGAATACGTACAGAGAGCCTGAATTTGGCTCCAAAATATGGCTTAGGCCTTGAAATTGGGATATTTGGGATAATTCGAAAACTGCTGGGGAGTTTGTGCAAAATGTGCCTCACTGCCGCTTTTAGTACTTGGCATATGATGGGTATAAAAAATCGTAATTTAAAACTGCGAATACGTGCAGAGAGCTAGAATTTGGCTCCAAAATATGGCTCAGGCCTCGAAATTGAGATGTGTGGGATATTTTGAAAACTGGAGGGAGGTTTGGGACAAATGTGACCAAACGCCGCTTTCAGTACCTGGCATATATTGGGTATAAAAAATTCGCAATTTCAAACTGCGAATACGTGCAGAGAGCCAGAACTTGGCTCCAAAACATGGCTCAGGCCTCGAAATTGGGATATTTGGGATATTTTAAAAACTGGAGGGGAGTTTGTGCAAATTGTGACTCACTGCCGCTTTCAGTACTTGGCATTTGCCGGGTATAAAACTGATAATATCAAATTGCGAATACGTGCAGAGAGCCAGAATTTGGCTCCAATATATGGCTCAGGCTTTGATATTGGGATGTTTTGGATATTTTGAAAACTGCAGGAAGGTTTGAGACAAATGTGACAAAACACCACTTTCAGTACTTGGCATATGATGGGTATAAAAAGTCGTAATATCAAACTGCGAATACGTGCAGAGAGCCTGAATTTGGCTTCAAAATATAGCTCAGGCCTCGAAATTGGGGTGTTTGGGATATTTTGAAAACTGCAAGGGAGTTTGTGCAAAATGTGACTCATTGCCGGTTTCAGTACTTTGCAAATGTTGGGTATAATAAGTTGTAATTTCAAACTGCGAATATGTGCAGAGAGCCAGAATTTGGCTCGAAAATATGGCTCAAGCCTCGATATTGGGATGTTTGGGATATTTTGAAAACTGCAGGAAGGTTTGGGATAAATGTGACCAAACGCCGCTTTCAGTACTTAGCATATGTTGGGTATAAAAAAGTCGCAATTTCAAACTGCGAATACGTACAGAGAGCCGGAATTTGGCTCCAAAATATGGCTCAGGCCTCGAAATTGGGATATTTGGGATATTTCGAAAACTGCAGGGGAGTTTGTGCAAAATGTGACTCACTGCCGCTTTTAGTACTTGGCGTATGATGGGTATAAAAAATCGTAATTTAGAACTGCGAATACGTGCAGAGAGCCAGAATTTGGCTCCAAAATATGGCTCAGGCCTCGAAATTGAGATGTATGGGATATTTTGAAAACTGGAGGGAGGTTTGGGACAAATGTGACCAAACGCCGCTTTCAGCACTTGGCATATATTGGGTATAAAAAATTCGCAATTTCAAACTGCGAATACATGCAAAGAGCCAGAATTTGGCTCAAAAACATGGCTCAGGCCTCGAAATTGGGATATTTGGGATATTTTGAAAACTGGAGGGGAGTTTGTGCAAAATGTAACTCACTGCCGCTTTCAGTACTTGGCATATATTGGGTATAAAATTCGTAATATCAAACTGCGAATACGTGCAGAGAGTCAGAATTTGGCTCCAAAATATGGCTCAGGTGTCGATATTGGGATGTTTGGGATATTTTGAAAACTGCAGGAAGGTTTGGGACAAATGTGACCAAACGTCGATTTCAATACTTGGCATATGTTGGGTATAAAAAGTTGGATCTTCAATCTGCGAATACGTACAGAGAGCCTGAATTTGGCTTTAAATATGGCTCAGGCCTCGAAATTGGGATGTTTGGGATATTTTGAAAACTGCAGGGGAGTTTGTGCAAAATGTGACTCATTGCCGCTTTCAGTACTTTGCATATGTTGGGTATAATAAGTTGTAATTTCAAACTGCGAATACGTGCAGAGAGCCAGAATTTGGCTCCAAAATATGGCTCAAGCCTCGATATTGGGATGTTTGGGATATTTTGAAAACTGGAGGAAGGTTTGGGACAAATGTGACCAAACGCCGCTTTCAGTACTTGGCATATGTTGGGTATAAAAAGTTGTAATTTCAAACTGCGAATACGTACAGAGAGCCTATATTTGGCTCCAAAATATGGCTCTGGCCTCGAAATTGGGATATTTGGGATATTTCGAAAACTGCAGGGAAGTTTGTGCAAAATGTGACTCTCTGCCGCTTTCAGGACTTGGCATATGTTGGGTATAAAAAGTCGTAATATTAAACTGCCAATACGTGCATTGAGCCAGAATTTGGCTCCAAAATGTGGCTCAAGCCTCGAAATTGGGATGTTTGGGATATTTTGAAAACTGGAGGGAGGTTTGGGACAAAAGTGACCAAACGTCGCTTTCAGTACTTGGCATATGTTAGGTACAAAAATTCGTAACTTAAAACTGCGAATACGTGCAGAGAGCCAGAATTTGGCTCCAAAATATGGCTTAGGCCTCGAAATTGGGATATTTAGGATATTTCGAAAACTGTAGGGGAGTTTGTGCAAAATGTCACTCACTGCCGCTTTCAGGACTTAGCATATGTTGGGTATAAAAAGTCGTAATATCAAACTGCGAATACGTGCATAGAGCCAGAATTTGGCTCCAAAATATGGCTCAGGCCTCGAAATTGGGATGTTTGGGACATTTTGAAAACTGGAGAGAGGTTTGGGACAAATGTGACCAAACGCCGCTTTCAGTAATTGGCATATGTTGGGTATAAAAATTTGTAATTTCAAACTGCGAATACGTACAGAGAGCCTGAATTTGGCTCCAAAATATGGCTCAGGCCTCGAAATTGGGATATTTGGGATATTTTGAAAACTGGAGGGGAGTTTGTGCAAAATGTGACTCATTGCCACTTTCAGTACTTGGCATATGTTGGTTATAAAATTCGTAATATCAAACAGCGAATACGTGCAGAGAGCCAGAATTTGGCTCCAAAATATGGCTCAGGCCTCGAGATTGGGATATTTGGGATATTTTTAAAACTGCAGGAAGGTTTGGGATAAATGTGACCAAACGCCGCTTTCAGTACTTAGAATATGTTGGGTATAAAAAAGTCGCAAGTTCAAACTGCGCATACGTACAGAGAACCTGAATTTGGCTCCAAAATATGGCTCAGGCTTCGAAATTGGGATATTTGGGATATTTCGAAACCTGCAGGGGAGTTTGTGCAAAATGTGACTCACTGCCGCTTTTAGTACTTGGCATATGATGGGTATAAAAAATCGTAATTTAAAACTGCGAATACGTGGAGAGCCAGAATTTGGCTCCATAATATGGCTCAGGCCTCGAAATTGAGATGTATGGAATATTTTGAAAACTGGAGGGAGGTTTGGGACAAATGTGACCAAACGCCACTTTCAGTACTCGGCATATGTTGGGTATAAAAATTCGTAATTTCAAACTGCGAATACGTACAGAGAGCCTGAATTTGGCTCCAAAATATGGCCCAGGCCTCGAAATTGGGATGTTTGGGATATTTTGAAAACTACAGGGGAGTTTGTGCAAAATGTGACTCACTGCCGCTTTCAGTACTTGGCATATGTTGGGTATAAAATGTCGTTATTTAAAACTGCGAATACGTGCAGAGAGCCAAAATTTGGCTCCAAAATATTGCTCAGGCCTCGAAATTGGGATGTTTGGGATATTTTGAAAACTACAGGGGAGTTTGTGCAAAATGTGACTCACTGCCGCTTTCAGTACTTGGCATATGTTGGGTATAAAAAGTCGTAATATCAAACTGCGAATACGTGCAGAGAGCCAGAACTTGGCTCCAAAATATGGCTCAGGCCTCGAAATTGGGATGTTTGGGATATTTTGAAAACTGGAGGGAGGTTTGGGACAAATGTGACCAAACGCCGCTTTCCACACTTGGCATATATTGGGTATAAAAAAGTCGCAATTTCAAACTGCGAATACGTGCAGAGAACCTGAATTTGGCTCCAAAACATGGCTCAGGCCTCGAAATTGGGATATTTGGGATATTTTGAAAACTGGAGGGGAGTTTGTGCAAATTGTGACTCACTGCCACTTTCAGTACTTGGCATATGTCGGGTATAAAACTGGTAATATCAAATTGCGAATACGTGCAGAGAGCCAGAATTTGGCTCCAATATATGGCTCAGGCTTTGATATTGGGATGTTTTGGTTATTTTGAAAACTGCAGGAAGGTTTGGGACAAATGTGACCAAACGCCACTTTCAGTACTTGGCATATGATGGGTATAAAAAGTCGTAATATCAAACTGCGAATACGTGCAGAGAGCCTGAATTTGGCTTCAAAATATAGCTCAGGCCTCGAAATTGGGGTGTTTGGGATATTTTGAAAACTGGAGGGGAGTTTGTGCAAAATGTGACTCATTGCCGCTTTCAGTACTTGGCATATGTTGGTTATAAAATTCGTAATATCAAACAGTGAATACGTGCAGAGAGCCAGAATTTGGCTCCAAAATATGTCTTAGGCCTCGATATTGGGATGTTTGGGATATTTTGAAAACTGCAGGAAGGTTTGGGACAAATGTGACCAAACGCTGCTTTCAGTACTTGGCATATGTTGGGTATAAAAAGTTGGATCTTCAAACTGCGAATACGTACAGAGAGCGTGAATTTGGCTCCAAAATATGGCTCAGGCCTCGAAATTGGGATGTTTGGGATATTTTGAAAATTGCACGGGAGTTTGTGCAAAATGTGACTCACTGCCGCGTCCAGTACTTTGCATATGTTGGGTATAATAAGTTGTAATTTCAAACTGCGAATACGTGCAGAGAGCCAGAATTTGGCTCCAAAATATGGCTCAAGCCTCGATATTGGGATGTTTGGGATATTTCGAAAACTGCAGGAAGGTTTGGGATAAATGTGACCAAGCGCCGCTTTCAGTACTTAGCATATGTTGGGTATAAAAAAGTCGCAATTTCAAACTGCGAATACGTACAGAGAGCCGGAATTTGGCTCCAAAATATGGCTCAGGCCTCGAAATTGGGATATTTGGGATATTTCGAAAACTGCAGGGGAGTTTGTGCAAAATGTGACTCATTGCCGCTTTCAGTACTTTGCATATGTTGGGTATAATAAGTTGTAATTTCAAACTGCGAATACGTGCAGAGAGCCAGAATTTGGCTCCAAAATATGGCTCAAGCCTCGATATTGGGATGTTTGGGATATTTTGAAAACTGGAGGGAGGTTTGGGACAAATGTGACCAAACGCCGCTTTCAGTACTTGGCATATGTTGGGTATAAAAAGTTGTAATTTCAAACTGCGAATACGTACAGAGAGCCTATATTTGGCTCCAAAATATGACTCTGGCCTCGAAATTGGGATATTTGGGATATTTCGAAAACTGTAGGGGAGTTTGTGCAAAATGTGACTCTCTGCCGCTTTCTGGACTTGGCATATGTTGGGTATAAAAAGTCGTAATATCAAACTGCCAATACGTGCATAGAGCAAGAATTTGGCTCCAAAATGTGGCTCAAGCCTCGAAATTGGGATGTTTGGGATATTTTGAAAACTGGAGGGAGGTTTGGGACAAAAGTGACCAAACGTCGCTTTCAGTACTTGGCATATGTTGGGTACAAAAATTCGTAACTTAAAACTGCGAATACGTGCAGAGAGCCAGAATTTGGCTCCAAAATATGGCTCAGACCTCGAAATTGGGATATTTGGGATATTTTGAAAACTGGAGGGGAGTTTGGGCAAAATGTGACTCATTGGCGCTTTCAGTACTTGGCATATGTTGGGTATAAAAATTTGTAATATCAAACTGCGAATACGTGCATAGAGCCAGAATTTGGCTCCAAATTATGTCTCAGGCCTCGAAATTGGGATGTTTGGGATATTTTGAAAACTGCAGGGAGGTTTGGGACAAATGTGACCAAACGCCTCTTTCAGTACTTGGCATATGTTGGTATAAAATTCGCAATTTCAAACTGCGAATACGTGCAGAGAGTCAGAATTTGGCTCCATAATATGGCTCAGGCCTTGAAATTGGGATATTTGGGATTTTTGAAAACTGCAGTAACGTTTGAGACAAATGTGATCAAACGCCGCTTTCAGTACTTCGCATATGTTGGGTATAAAAAAGTCGCGCTTTCAATCTGCGAATACGTGCAGAGAGCCAGAATTTGGCTCCAAAATATGGCTCAGGCCTCGAAATTGGGATGTTTGGGATATTTTGAAAACTGGAGGGGGGTTTGGGACAAATGTGAACAAACGCCGCTCTCAGTACTTGGCAAATGTTGGTTATAAAAAGTCGTAATATCAAACTGCGAATAATTGCAAAAAAACAGTATTTGGCTTCAAAATATGGCTCAGGCCTTTAAATTGGGATACTTGGGATATTTCGAAAAATGCTTGGGGAGTTTGCGCAAAATGTAACTCACTGCCTCTTTCAGGACTTGGCATATGTTAGGTATAAAAATTTGTAATATCAAACTGCGAATACGTGCAGAGAGCCAGAATTTGGCTTCAAAATATGACTCAGGCCTCGAAATTGTGATATTTGGGATATTTTGAAAACTGCAGGGGAGTTTGTGCAAAATCTGACTCACTGCCACATTCAGTACTTGGCATATGTTGGGTATAAAAAGTCGTAATTTCAAACTGCGAATACGTGCAGAGAGCCAGAGTTTGTCTTCAAAATATGACTCAGGCCTCGAAATTGTGATGTTTGTGATATTTTGAAAACTGGGGGAAGGTTTGGGACATATGTGACCAAACGCCGCTTTCAGAACTTTGCATATATTGGGTATAAAAAAGACGCAATTTCAAACTGCGAATACGTGCAGAGAGCCAGAATTTGGCTCCAAAATATGGCTCAGGCCTCGAATTTGGGATATTTGGGATATTTTGAAAACTGGAGGGGAGTTTGTGCAAAATGTGAATCACTGCTGCTTGCAATACTTGGCATATGTTGGGTATAAAATTCGTAATATCAAACTGCGAATACGTGCAGAGAGCCACAATTTGGCTCCAAAATATGGCTCAGCCCTCGATATTGGGTTGTTTGGGATATCTTGAAAACTGCAGGAAGGTTTGGGACAAATGTGATCAAACGCCGCTTTCAGTACTTGGCAAATGTTGGGTATAAAAATTCGTAATATCAAACTGCGAATACGTGCATTGAGCCAGAATTTGGCTCCAAATTATGGCTCAGGCCTCGAAATTGGGATGTTTGGGATATTTTGAAAACTGCAGGGAGGTTTGGGACAAATGTGACCAAACGCCGCTTTCAGTACTTGGCATATGTTGGGTATAAAAAAAGTCGCAATTTCAAACTGCGAATACGTGCAGAGATCGAGAATTTGGCTCCAAAATATGGCTCAGGCCTCGAAATTGGGATATTTGGGATATTTCGAAACCTGCAGGGGAGTTTGTGCAAAATGTGACACTGCCGCTTTCAGGACTTGGCGTATGATGGGTAAAAAAAAATCGTAATTTAAAACTGCGAATATGTGCAGAGAGCCAGAATTTGGCTCCAAAATATGGCTCAGGCCTCGAAATTGAGATGTATGGGATATTTTGAAAACTGGAGGGAGGTTTGGGACAAATGTGACCAAACGCCGCTTTCAGCAATTGGCATATATTGGGTATAAAAAATTCGCAATTTCAAACTGCGAATACGTGCAGAGAGCCAGAATTTGGCTCAAAAACATGGCTCAGGCCTCGAAATTGGGATGTTTGGGATATTTTGAAAACTGCAGGGAAGTTTGTGCAAAATGTGACTCGTTGCCGCTTTCAGTACTTTGCATATGTTGGGTATAATAAGTTGTAATTTCAAACTGCGAATACGTGCAGAGAGCCAGAATTTGGCTCCAAAATATGGCTCAAGCCTCGATATTGGGATGTTTGGGATATTTTGAAAACTGGAGGGAGGTTTGGGACAAATGTGACCAAACGCCGCTTTCAGTAATTGGCATATGTTGGGTATAAAAATTCGTATTTTCAAACTGCGAATACATACAGAGAGCCTGAATTTGGCTCCAAAATATGGCTCAGGCCTCGAAATTGGGATATTTATGATATTTTGAAAACTGGAGGGGAGTTTGTGCAAAACGTGACTCATTGCTGCTTTCAGTACTTGGCATATGTTGGTTATAAAATTCGTAGTATCAAACAGCGAATACGTGCAGAGAGCCAGAATTTGGCTCCAAAATATGGCTCAGGCCTCGAAATTGGGATATTTGGGATATTTTTAAAACTGCAGGAAGGTTTGGGATAAATGTGACCAAACGCCGCTTTCAGTACTTAGTATATGTTGGGTATAAAAAAGTCGCAATTTCAAACTGCGAATACGTACAGAGAGCCTGAATTTGGCTCCAAAATATGGCTCAGGCCTCGAAATTGGGACATTTGGGATATTTCGAAACCTGCAGGGGAGTTTGTGCAAAATGTGACTCACTGCCGCTTTTAGTACTTGGCATATGATGGGTATAAAAATTCGTAATTTAAAACTGCGAATACGTGCAGAGAGCCAGAATTTGGCTCCAAAATATGGCTCAGGCCTCAAAATTGAGATGTATGGGATATTTTGAAAACTGGAGGGAGGTTTGGGACAAATGTGACCAAACGCCACTTTCAGTACTCGGCATATGTTGGGTATAAAAAGTCGTAATTTCAAACTTCGAATACGTACAGAGAGCCTGAATTTGGCTCCAAAATATGGCCCAGGCCTCGAAATTGGGATGTTTGGGATATTTTGAAAACTGCAGGGGAGTTTGTGCAAAATGTGACTAACTGCCGCTTTCAGGACTTGGCATATGTTGGGTATAAAATGTCGTAATTTAAAACTGCGAATACGTGCAGAGAGCCAAAATTTGGCTCCAAAATATTGCTCAGGCCTCGAAATTGGGATGTTTGGGATATTTTGAAAACTACAGGGGAGTTTGTGCAAAATGTGACTCACTGCTGCTTTCAGTACTTGGCATATGTTGGGTATAAAAAGTCGTAATATCAAACTGCGAATACGTGCAGAGAGCCAGAATTTGGCTCCAAAATATGACTCAGGCCTCGAAATTGGGATGTTTGGGATATTTTGAAAACTGGAGGGAGGTTTGGGACAAATGTGACCAAACGCCGCTTTCCACACTTGGCATATATTGGGTATAAAAAAGTCGCAATTTCAAACTGCGAATACGTGCAGAGAGCCTGAATTTGGCTCCAAAACATGGCTCAGGCCTTGAAATTGGGATATTTGGGATATTTTGAAAACTGGAGGGGAGTTTGTGCAAATTGTGACTCACTGCCGCTTTCAGTACTTGGCATATGTCGGGTATAAAACTGGTAATATCAAATTGCTAATACGTGCAGAGAGCCAGAATTTGGCTCCAATATATGGCTCAGGCTTTGATATTGGGGTGTTTTGGTTATTTTGAAAACTGCAGGAAGTTTTGGAACAAATGTGACCAAACGCCACTTTCAGTACTTGGCATATGATGGGTATAAAAAGTCGTAATATCAAACTGCGAATACGTGCAGAGAGCCTGAATTTGGCTTCAAAATATAGCTCAGGCCTCGAATTTGGGGTGTTTGAGATATTTTGAAAACTGCAGGGGAGTTTGTGCAAAATGTGACTCATTGCCGCTTTCAGTACTTTGCATATGTTGGGTATAATAAGTTGTAATTTCAAACTACGAATACGTGCAGAGAGCCAGAATTTGGCTCCAAAATATGGCTCAAGCCTCGATATTGGGATGTTTGGGATATTTTGAAAACTGGAGGGAGGTTTGGGACAAATGTGACCAAACGCCGCTTTCAGTACTTGGCATATGTTGGGTATAAAAAGTTGTAATTTCAAACTGCGAATACGTACAGAGAGCCTATATTTGGCTGCAAAATATGGCTCTGGCCTCGAAATTGGGATATTTGGGATATTTCGAAAACTGCAGGGGAGTTTGTTCAAAATGTGACTCTCTGCCGCTTTCTGGACTTGGCATATGTTGGGTAGAAAAAGTCGTAATATCAAACTGCCAATACGTGCATAGAGCCAGAATTTGGCTCCAAAATGAGGCTCAGGCCTCGAAATTGGGATGTTTGGGATATTTTGAAAACTGGAGGGAGGTTTGGGACAAAAGTGACCAAACGTCGCTTTCAGTACTTGGCATATGTTGGGTACAAAAATTCGTAACTTAAAACTGCGAATACGTGCAAAGAGCCAGAATTTGGCTCCAAAATATGGCTCAGGCCTCGAAATTGGGATATTTGGGATATTTTGAAAACTGGAGGGGAGTTTGGGCAAAATGTGACTCATTGCCGCTTTCAGTACTTGGCATATGTTGGTTATAAAATTCGTAATATCAAACAGCGAATACGTGCAGAGAGCCAGAATTTGGCTCCAAAATATGGCTCAGGCCTCGATATTGGGATGTTTGGGATATTTTGAAAACTGCAGGAAGGTTTGGGACAAATGTGACCAAACGCCGCTTTCAGTACTTGGCATATGTTGGGTATAAAAAGTTGGATCTTCAAACTGCGAATACGTACAGAGAGCCTGAATTTGGCTCCAAAATATGGCTCAGGCCTCGAAATTGGGAAGTTTGGGATATTTTGAAAACTGCAGGGGAGTTTGCGCAAAATGTGACTCACTGCCTCTTTCAGAACTTTGCATATGTTGGGTATAAAAATTTGTAATATTAAACTGCGAATACGTGCATAGAGCCAGAATTTGGCTCCAAATTATGTCTCAGGCCTCGAAATTGGGATGTTTGGGATATTTTGAAAACTGCAGGGAGGTTTGGGACAAATGTGACCAAACGCCTCTTTCAGTACTTGGCATATGTTGGTATAAAAAAGTCGCAATTTCAAACTGCGAATACGTGCAGAGAGTCAGAATTTGGCTCCATAATATGGCTCAGGCCTTCAAATTGGGATATTTGGGATTTTTGAAAACTGCAGTAACATTTGGGACAAATGTGATCAAACGCCGCTTTCAGTACTTCGCATATGTTGGGTATAAAAAAGTCGCGCTTTCAATCTGCGAATACGTGCAGAGAGCCAGAATTTGGCTCCAAAATATGGCTCAGGCCTCGAAATTTGGATGTTTGGGATATTTTGAAAACTGGAGGGGGGTTTGGGACAAATGTGAACAAACGCCGCTCTCAGTACTTGGCAAATGTTGGTTATAAAAAGTCGTAATATCAAACTGCGAATAATTGCAAAAAAACAGTATTTGGCTTCAAAATATGGCTCAGGCCTTGAAATTGGGATACTTGGGATATTTCGAAAAATGCAGGGGAGTTTGCGCAAAATGTGACTCACTGCCTCTTTCAGGACTTGGCATATGTTAGGTATAAAAATTTGTAATATCAAACTGCGAATACGTGCAGAGAGCCAGAATTTGGCTTCAAAATATGACTCAGGCCTCGAAATTGTGATATTTGGGATATTTTGAAAACTGCAGGGGAGTTTGTGCAAAATCTGACTCACTGCCACATTCAGTACTTGGCATATGTTGGGTATAAAAAGTCGTAATTTCAAACTGCGAATACGTGCAGAGAGCCAGAGTTTGGCTTCAAAATATGACTCAGGCCTCGAAATTGTGATGTTTGTGATATTTTGAAAACTGGGGGAAGGTTTGGGACATATGTGACCAAACGCCGCTTTCAGCACTTTGCATATATTGGGTATAAAAAAGACGCAATTTCAAACTGCGAATACGTGCAGAGAGCCAGAATTTGGCTCCAAAATATGGCTCAGGCCTCGAATTTGCGATATTTGGGATATTTTGAAAACTGGAGGGGAGTTTGTGCAAAATGTGATTCACTGCTGCTTGCAGTACTTGGCATATGTTGGGTATAAAATTCGTAATATCAAACTGCGAATACGTGCAGAGAGCCACATTTTGGCTCCAAAATATGGCTCAGCCCTCGATATTGGGTAGTTTGGGATATCTTGAAAACTGCAGGAAGGTTTGGGACAAATGTGATCAAACGCCGCTTTCAGTACTTGGCAAATGTTGGGTATAAAAATTCGTAATATCAAAATGCGAATACGTGCATAGAGCCAGAATTTGGCTCCAAATTATGGCTCAGGCCTCGAAATTGGGATGTTTGGGATATTTTGAAAACTGCAGGGAGGTTTGGGACAAACGTGACCAAACGCCGCTTTCAGTACTTGACATATGTTGGGTATAAAAAAGTCGCAATTTCAAACTGCGAATACGTGCAGAGAGCCAGAATTTGGCTCCAAATTATGGCTCAGGCCTCGAAATTGGGATGTTTGGGATATTTTGAAAACTGCAGGGAGGTTTGGGACAAACGTGACCAAACGCCGCTTTCAGTACTTGGCATATGTTGGGTATAAAAAAAGTCGCAATTTCAAACTGCGAATACGTGCAGATCTCGAGAATTTGGCTCCAAAATATGGCTCAGGCCTCGAAATTGGGATATTTGGAATATTTCGAAACCTGCAGGGGAGTTTGTGCAAAATGTGACACACTGCCGCTTTCAGGACTTTGCATATGTTGGGTAAAAAAATTTGTAATATCAAACTGCGAATACGTGCATAGAGCCAAAATTTGGCTCTAAATTATGGCTCAGGTTTAGAAATAGGGAAGTATGGGGTATTTTGAAAACTGCAGGGGAGTTTGGGACAAATATGACCAAACGCCGCTTTCAGTACTTGACATATGTTGGGTATAAAAAAGTCGCAATTTCAAACTGCGAATACGTGCAGAGAGCCAGAATTTGGCTCCAAATTATGGCTCAGGCCTCGAAATTGGGATGTTTGGGATATTTTGAAAACTGCAGGGAGGTTTAGGACAAATGTGACCAAAAGCCGCTTTCAGTACTTGGCATATGTTGGCATAAAAAAGTTGCAATTTCAAACTGCGAATACGTGCAGAGAGCCAGAATTTGGCAACAAAATATGGCTCAGGCCTCGAAATTGAGATGTATGGGATATTTTGAAAACGGGAGGGAGGTTTGGGACAAATGTGACCAAACGCCGCTTTCAGCACTTGGCATATATTGGGTATAAAAAAGACGCAATTTCAAACTGCGAATACGTGCAGAGAACCAGAATTAGGCTCCAAAATATGGCTCAGGCCTCGAAATTGGGATATTTGGGATATTTTGAAAACTGGAGTTGAGTTTGTGCAAAATGTGACTCACTGCTGCTTTCAGTACTTGGCATATGTTGGGTATAAAATTCGTAATGTCAAACTGCGAATACGTGCAGAGAGCCTGAATTTGGCTCCAAAATATGGCTCAGGCCTCGATATTGGGTTGTTTGGGATATTTTGAAAACTGCAGGAAGGTTTGGGACAAATGATCAAACGCCGCTTTCAGTACATGGCATATGTTGGGTATATAAATTCGTAATATCAAACTGCGAATACGTGCATAGAGCCAGAATTTGGCTCCAAATTATGGCTCAGGCCTTGAAATTGGGATGTTTGGGATATTTTGAAAACTGCAGGGAGGTTTGGGACAAATGTGACCAAACGCCTCTTTCAGTACTTGGCATATGTTGGTATAAAAAAGTCGCAATTTCAAACTGCGAATACGTGCATAGAGCCAGAATTTGGCTCCAAAATATGGCTCAGGCCTCGAAATTGGGACATTTGGGATATTTTGAAAACTGCAGGGGAGTTTGTGCAAAATGTGACTCACTGCCGCTTTCACTCCTTGGCATATGTTGGGTATAAAAAGTCGTAATATCAAACTCCGAATACATGCAGAGAGCCAGAATTTGGCTCCAAAATATGGCTCAGACCTCAAAAATGGGATATTAGGGATATTTTGAAAACTGCAGGGAGGTTTGGGACAAATGTGACCAAACGCTGCTTTCAGTCCTTCGCATATGTTGGGTATAAAAAAGTTTATAATTTCAAACTGCTAATACGTGCAAAGAGCCAAAATTTGGCTCTAAAATATTGCTCAGGCCTCGAAATTGGGATGTTTGGGATATTTTGAAAACTGCAGGGGAGTTTGTTCAAAATGTGACTCATTGCCGCTTTCAGTACTTGGCATATGTTGGTAATAAAAAGTCGTAATATCAAACTGCGAATACATGCAGAGAGCCAGAATTTGGCTCCAAAATATGGCTCAGGCCTCGAAATTGGGATATTTGGGATATTTTGAAAACTGCGGGGAAGTTTGGGACAAATGTGACCAAACGCCGCTTTCAGTACTTGGCATATGTTGGGTATAAAAATATATAATTTCAAACTGCGAATACGTGCAAAGAGCCAGAATTTGGCTCCAAAATATGGCTCTGGCCTCGAAATTGGGATATTTGCGTTATTTTGAAAACTGGAGGGGAGTTTGAGCAAAATGTGATTCACTGCCGCTTTCAGTACTTGGCATATGTTGGGTAAAAAAATTCGTAATATCAAACTGCGAATACGTGCATAGAGCCAAAATTTGGCTCTAAATTATGGCTCAGGTTTAGAAATGGGGAAGTTTGGGATATTTTGAAAACTGCAGGGGAGTTTGGGACAAATTTGACCAAACGCCGATTTCAGTACTTGACATATGTTGGGTATAAAAAATTCGTAATTTCAAACTGCGAATACGTGCAGAGAGCCAGAATTTGGCTCCAAAATATGGCTCAGGCTTCGAAATTGGGATGCTTCGGATATTTTGAAAACTGGAGGCAGGTTTGGGACAAATTTGAACAAACGCCTCTTTCAGTACTTGGCATATGTTGGGTATAAAAAAGTCGCAATTTCAAACTGCGAATACGTGCAGAGAGCCAGAATTTGGCTCCAAAATATGGCTCAGGCCTCGAAATTGGAATATTTGGGATATTTCAAAAACTGCTGGGGAGTTTGTGCAAAATGTGACTCACTGCCGCTTTCAGGACTTGGCATATGTTGGGTATAAAAATTTGTAATATCAAACTGCGAATACGTGCATAGAGCCAAAATTTGGCTCTAAATTATGGCTCAGGTTTAGAAATAGGGAAGTATGGGGTATTTTGAAAACTGCAGGGGAGTTTGGGACAAATATGACCAAACGCCGCTTTCAGTACTTGACATATGTTGGGTATAAAAAAGTCGCAATTTCAAACTGCGAATACGTGCAGAGAGCCAGAATTTGGCTCCAAATTATGGCTCAGGCCTCGAAATTGGGATGTTTGGGATATTTTGAAAACTGCAGGGAGGTTTAGGACAAATGTGACCAAAAGCCGCTTTCAGTACTTGGCATATGTTGGCATAAAAAAGTTGCAATTTCAAACTGCGAATACGTGCAGAGAGCCAGAATTTGGCAACAAAATATGGCTCAGGCCTCGAAATTGAGATGTATGGGATATTTTGAAAACGGGAGGGAGGTTTGGGACAAATGTGACCAAACGCCGCTTTCAGCACTTGGCATATATTGGGTATAAAAAAGACGCAATTTCAAACTGCGAATACGTGCAGAGAACCAGAATTAGGCTCCAAAATATGGCTCAGGCCTCGAAATTGGGATATTTGGGATATTTTGAAAACTGGAGGGGAGTTTGTGCAAAATGTGACTCACTGCTGCTTTCAGTACTTGGCATATGTTGGGTATAAAATTCGTAATGTCAAACTGCGAATACGTGCAGAGAGCCTGAATTTGGCTCCAAAATATGGCTCAGGCCTCGATATTGGGTTGTTTGGGATATTTTGAAAACTGCAGGAAGGTTTGGGACAAATGATCAAACGCCGCTTTCAGTACTTGGCATATGTTGGGTATATAAATTCGTAATATCAAACTGCGAATACGTGCATAGAGCCAGAATTTGGCTCCAAATTATGGCTCAGGCCTTGAAATTGGGATGTTTGGGATATTTTGAAAACTGCAGGGAGGTTTGGGACAAATGTGACCAAACGCCTCTTTCAGTACTTGGCATATGTTGGTATAAAAAAGTCGCAATTTCAAACTGCGAATACGTGCATAGAGCCAGAATTTGGCTCCAAAATATGGCTCAGGCCTCGAAATTGGGACATTTGGGATATTTTGAAAACTGCAGGGGAGTTTGTGCAAAATGTGACTCACTGCCGCTTTCACTCCTTGGCATATGTTGGGTATAAAAAGTCGTAATATCAAACTCCGAATACATGCAGAGAGCCAGAATTTGGCTCCAAAATATGGCTCAGACCTCAAAAATGGGATATTAGGGATATTTTGAAAACTGCAGGGAGGTTTGGGACAAATGTGACCAAACGCTGCTTTCAGTCCTTCGCATATGTTGGGTATAAAAAAGTTTATAATTTCAAACTGCTAATACGTGCAAAGAGCCAAAATTTGGCTCTAAAATATTGCTCAGGCCTCGAAATTGGGATGTTTGGGATATTTTGAAAACTGCAGGGGAGTTTGTTCAAAATGTGACTCATTGCCGCTTTCAGTACTTGGCATATGTTGGTAATAAAAAGTCGTAATATCAAACTGCGAATACATGCAGAGAGCCAGAATTTGGCTCCAAAATATGGCTCAGGCCTCGAAATTGGGATATTTGGGATATTTTGAAAACTGCGGGGAAGTTTGGGACAAATGTGACCAAACGCCGCTTTCAGTACTTGGCATATGTTGGGTATAAAAATATATAATTTCAAACTGCGAATACGTGCAAAGAGCCAGAATTTGGCTCCAAAATATGGCTCAGGCCTCGAAATTGGGATATTTGCGTTATTTTGAAAACTGGAGGGGAGTTTGAGCAAAATGTGATTCACTGCCGCTTTCAGTACTTGGCATATGTTGGGTAAAAAAATTCGTAATATCAAACTGCGAATACGTGCATAGAGCCAAAATTTGGCTCTAAATTATGGCTCAGGTTTAGAAATGGGGAAGTTTGGGATATTTTGAAAACTGCAGGGGAGTTTGGGACAAATTTGACCAAACGCCGATTTCAGTACTTGACATATGTTGGGTATAAAAAATTCGTAATTTCAAACTGCGAATACGTGCAGAGAGCCAGAATTTGGCTCCAAAATATGGCTCAGGCTTCGAAATTGGGATGCTTCGGATATTTTGAAAACTGGAGGCAGGTTTGGGACAAATTTGAACAAACGCCTCTTTCAGTACTTGGCATATGTTGGGTATAAAAAAGTCGCAATTTCAAACTGCGAATACGTGCAGAGAGCCAGAATTTGGCTCCAAAATATGGCTCAGGCCTCGAAATTGGAATATTTGGGATATTTCAAAAACTGCTGGGGAGTTTGTGCAAAATGTGACTCACTGCCGCTTTCAGGACTTGGCATATGTTGGGTATAAAAAGTCGTAATATCAAACTGCGAATACGTGCATAGAGCCAGAATTTGGCTCCAAAATATGGCTAAGGCCTCGAAACATGGATGTTTGAGATATTTTGAATACTGGAGGGAGGTTTGGAACAAATGTGACCAAACGCCGCTTTCAGTACTTGGAATATGTTGGGTATAAAAAGTCGTAATTTCAAACTGCGAATACATGCAGAGAGCCAGAATTTGGCTCCACAATATGGCTCAGGCCTCGAAATTGGGATATTTGGGATATTTTGAAAACTGCAGGGGCGTTTGTGCAAAATCTGACTCACTGCCGCTTTCATGACTTGGCATATGTTGGGTATAATTATTCGCAGCATAAGTGTTTGGGTATAATACTGCGTGCCAGTATTTGGCTTCAAAATATGGCTCAGGCCTTGAAATTGGGATACTTGGGATATTTCGAAAAATGCAGGGGAGTTTGCGCAAAATGTGACTCACTGCCTCTTTCAGGACTTGGCATATGTTGGGTATAAAAATTTGTAATATCAAACTGCGAATACGTGCATAGAGCCAGAATTTGGCTCCAAATTATGTCTCAGTCCTCGAAATTGGGATGTTTGGGATATTTTGAAAACTGCAGGGAGGTTTGGGACAAATGTGACAAAACGCCTCATTCAGTACTTGGCATATGTTGGTATAAAAAAGTCGCAATTTCAAACTGCGAATACGTGCAGAAAGCCAGAATTTGGCTCCATAATATGGCTCAGGCCTTGAAATTGGGATATTTGGGATTTTTGAAAACTGCAGTAACGTTTGGGACAAATGTGATCAAACGCCGCTTTCAGTACTTGGCAAATGTTGGTTATAAAAAGTCGTAATTTCAAACTGCGAATAATAGCAAAACAACAGTATTTGGCTTCAAAATATGGCTCAGGCCTTGAAATTGGGATACTTGGGATATTTCGAAAAATGCAGGGGAGTTTGCGCAAAATGTGACTCACTGCCTCTTTCAGGACTCGGCATATGTTGTGTATAAAAATTCGTAATATCAAACTGCGAATACGTGCAGAGATCCAGAATTTGGCTCCAAAATATAGCTCAGGCCTCGATTTTAGGATGTTTGGTATATTTTGAAAACTGCAGAGGGGATTGGGACAAATGTGACCAAACGCCGCTTTCAGTACTTGGCATACGTTGGGTATAAAAAGTCGTAATTTCAAACAGCGAATGCGTGCAGAGAGCCTGAATTTGGTTTCAAAATATGGCTCAGGCCTCGAAATTGGGATATTTGGGATATTTTGAAAACTGGAGGGGAGTTTGTGCAAAATGTGACTCATTGCCGCTTTCAGTACTTGGCATATGTTGGTTATAAAATTCGTAATATCAAACAGCGAATACGTGCGGAGAGCCAGAATTTGGCTCCAAAATATTTCTCAGGCCTCGATATTGGGATGTTTGGGATATTTTGAAAACTGCAGGAAGGTTTGGGACAAATGTGACCAAACGCGGCTTTCAGTACTCGGCATATGTTGGGTATAAAAAGTTGGATCTTCAAACTGTGAATACGTACAGAGAGCCTGAATTTGGCTCCAAAATATGGCTCAGGCCTCGAAATTGGGATGTTTGGGATATTTTGAAAATTGCAGGGGAGTTTGTGCAAAATGTGACTCACTGCCGCGTCCAGTACTTTGCATATGTTGGGTATAATAGGTTGTAATTTGAAACTGCGAATACGTGCAGAGAGCCAGAATTTGGCTCCAAAATATGGCTCAGGCCTCGAAATTGAGATGTATGGGATATTTTGAAAACGGGAGGGAGGTTTGGGACAAATGTGACCAAACGCCGCTTTCAGCACTTGGCATATATTGGGTATAAAAAATTCGCAATTTCAAACTGCGAATACGTACAGAGAGCCAGAATTTGGCTCAAAAACATGGCTCAGGCCTCGAAATTGGGATATTTGGGATATTTTGAAAACTGGAGGGGAGATTGTGCAAAATGTAACTCACTGCCGCTTTCAGTACTTGGCATATATTGGGTATAAAATTCGTAATATCAAACTGCGAATACGTGCAGAGAGTCAGAATTTGGCTCCAAAATATGGCTCAGGCCTCGATATTGGGATGTTTGGGATATTTTAAAAACTGCAGGAAGGTTTGGGACAAATGTGACCAAACGTCGCTTTCAGTACTTGGCATATGTTGGGTATAAAAAGTTGGATCTTCAAACTGCGAATACGTACAGAGAGCCAAAATTTGGCTCCAAAATATGGCTTAGGCCTCGAAATTGGGATATGTAGGATATTTCGAAAACTGTAGGGGAGTTTGTGCAAAATGTGACTCACTGCCGCTTTCAGGACTTAGCATATGTTGGGTATAAAAAGTCGTAATATCAAACTGCGAATACGTGCATAGAGCCAGAATTTGGCTCCAAAATATGGCTCAGGCCTCGATATTGGGATGTTTGGGATATTTTGAAAACTGCAGGAAGGTTTGGGACAAATGTGACCAAACGCCGCTTTCAGTACTTGGCATATGTTGTGTTTAAAAAGTCGTAATTTCAAACTGCGAATACATGCAGAGAGCCAGAATTTGGCTCCACAATATGGCTCAGGCCTCGAAATTGGGATATTTGGGATATTTTGAAAACTGCAGGGGCGTTTGTGCAAAATCTGACTCACTGCCGCTTTCAGGACTTGGCAAATGTTGGGTTTAAGTATTCGCAGTATAAGTATTTGGGTATAATACTGCGAGCCAGTATTTGGCTTCAAAATATGGCTCAGGCCTTGAAATTGGGATACTTGGGATATTTCGAAAAATGCAGGGGAGTTTGCGCAAAATGTGACTCACTGCCTCTTTCAGGACTTGGCATATGTTGGGTATAAAAATTGGTAATATCAAACTGCGAATACGTGCATAGAGCCAGAATTTGGCTCCAAATTATGTCTCAGGCCTCGAAATTGGGATGTTTGGGATGTTTTGAAAACTGCAGGGAGGTTTGGGACAAATGTGACAAAACGCCTCTTTCAGTACTTGGCATATGTTGGTATAAAAAAGTCGCAATTTCAAACTACGAATACGTGCATAGAGCCAGAATTTGGCTCCATAATATGGCTCAGGCCTTGAAATTGGGATATTTGGGATTTTTGAAAACTGCAGTAACGTTTGAGACAAATGTGACCAAACGCCGCTTTCAGTACTTGGCATATGTTGGGTATAAAAAGTTGGATCTTCAAACTGCGAATACGTACAGAGAGCCAGAATCTGGCTCCAAAATATGGCTTAGGCCTCGAAATTGGGATATGTAGGATATTTCGAAAACTGTAGGGGAGTTTGTGCAAAATGTGACTCACTGCCGCTTTCAGGACTTAGCATATGTTGGGTATAAAAAGTCGTAATATCAAACTGCGAATACGTGCATAGAGCCAGAATTTGGCTCCAAAATATTGCTCAGGCCTCGAAATTGGGATGTTTGGGATATTTTGAAAACTGGAGGGAGGTTTGGGACAAATATGACCTAACGCCGCTTTCAGTAATTGGCATATGTTGGGTATAAAAATACGTAATATCAAACTGCGAATACGTACAGAGAGCCTGAATTTGGCTCCAAAATATGGCTCAGGCCTCGAAATTGGGATATTTGGGATATTTTGAAAACTGGAGGGGAGTTTGTGCAAAACGTGACTCATTGCCGCTTTCAGTACTTGGCATATGTTGGTTATAAAATTCGTAATATCAAACAGCGAATACGTGCAAAGAGCCAGAATTTGGCTCCAAAATATGGCTCAGGCCTCAAAATTGGGATATTTGGGATATTTTTAAAACTGCAGGAAGGTTTGGGATAAATGTGACCATACGCCGCTTTCAGTACTTAGTATATGTTGGGTATAAAAAAGTCGCAATTTCAAACTGCGAATACGTACAGAGAGCCTGAATTTGGCTCCAAAATATGGCTCAGGCCTCGAAATTGGGATATTTGGGATATTTCGAAACCTGCAGGGGAGTTTGTGCAAAATGTGACTCACTGCCGCTTTTAGTACTTGGCATATGATGGGTATAAAAAATCGTAATTTAAAGCTGCGAATACGTGCAGAGAGCCAGAATTTGGCTCCAAAATATGGCTCAGGCCTCGAAATTGAGATGTATGGGATATTTTGAAAACTGGAGGGAGGTTTGGGACAAATGTGACCAAACGCCACTTTCAGTACTCGGCATATGTTGGGTATAAAAAGTCGTAATTTCAAACTGCGAATACGTACAGAGAGCCTGAATTTGGCTCCAAAATATGACCCCGGCCTCGAAATTGGGATGTTTGGGATATTTTGAAAACTGCAGGGGAGTTTGTGCAAAATGTGACTAACTGCCGCTTTCAGGACTTGGCATATGTTGGGTATAAAATGTCGTAATTTAAAACTGCGAATACGTGCAGAGAGCCAAAATTTGGCTCCAAAATATTGCTCAGGCCTCGAAATTGGGATGTTTGGGATATTTTGAAAACTACAGGGGAGTTTGTGCAAAATGTGACTCACTGCCGCTTTCAGGACTTAGCATATGTTGGGTATAAAAAAGTCGCAATTTCAAACTGCGAATACGTGCAGAGATCCAGAACTTGGCTCCAAAATATGGCTCAGGCCTCGAAATTGGGTTATTTGGGATATTTCGAAAACTGCAGGGGAGTTTGTGCAAAATGTGACTCACTGCCGCTTTCAGAACTTGGCATATGTTGGGTATAAAAATTCGTAAAATCAAACTGCGAATACGTGCAGAGAGCCAGAATTTTGCTCCAAAATATGGCTCAGGCCTCGATATTGGGATGTTTGGGATATTTTGAAAACTGCAGGAAAGTTTGGGACAAATGTGACCAAACGCTGCTTTCAGTACTTTGCATATGTTGGGTATAAAAAGATTTAATTTCTAACTGCGAATACGTGTTGAGAGCCAGAATTTGGCTCCAAAATATGGCTCAGGCCTCGAAATTGGGATGTTTGGAATATTTTGAAAACTGCAGGGGAGTTTGTGCAAAATGTGACTCACTGCCGTTTTCAGGACTTGGCATATGTTGGGTATAAAAAGTCGTAATTTAAAACTGCGAATACGTGCAGAGAGCCAGAATTTGGCTCCAAAATATGGCTCAGGCCTCGAAATTGGGACGTTTGGGATATCTTGAAAACTGCAGGGGAGTTAATGGAAAATGTGACTCACTGCCGCTTTCAGTACTTGGCATATGTTGGGTATAAAAAGTCGTAATATCAAACAGCGAATACGTGCAAAGAGCCAGAATTTGGCTCCAAAATATGGGTCAGGCCTCGATATCGGGATATTTGGGATATTTTGAAAACTGCAGGGAGGTTTGGGACAAATGTGACCAAACGCCGCTTTCAGTCCTTCGCATATGTTTGGTAAAAAATTCCTAATTTCAAACTGCGAATACGTGCAGAGAGACAAAATTTGGCTCCAAAATATTGCTCAGGCCTCGAAATTGGGATGTTTGGGATATTTTGAAAACTGCAGGGGAGTTTGTGTAAAATGTGACTCACTGCCGCTTTTAATACTTGGCATATGTTGGGTATAAAAAGTCGTAATTTAAAACTGCGAATACGTGCAAAGAGCCAGAATTTGGCTCCAAAATATGGCTCAGGCCTTGAAATTGGGATATTTGGGATATTTTGAAAACTGCAAGGAGGTTTGGGACAAATGTGACTAAACGCCGCTTTCAGTACTTGGCATATGTTGGGTATAAAAAGACGTAATTTTGAACTGCTTATACGTGCAGAGAGCCAGAATTTGGTTCCAAAATATGGCTCAGGCCTCGAAATTGGGATATTTGGGATATTTTGAAAACTGCAGGGATGTTTGGAACAAATGTGACCAAACGCCGCTTATAGTACTTGGCATATGTTGGGTATAAAAAGATGTAATTTCTAACTGCGAATACGTGCAGAGAGCCAGAATTTGGCTCCAAAATATGGCTCAGACCTCGAAATTGGGATATTTGCGTTATTTTGAAAACTGGAGGGGAGTTTGTGCAAAATGTGACTCACTGCCGCTTTCAGTACTTGGCATATGTTGGGTATAAAAAAGTCGCAATTTCAAACTGCGAATACGTGCAGAGATCCAGAACTTGGCTCCAAAATATGGCTCAGGCCTCGAAATTGGGTTATTTGGGATATTTCGAAAACTGCAGGGGAGTTTGTGCAAAATGTGACTCACTGCCGCTTTCAGGACTTGGCATATGTTGGGTATAAAAATTCGTAAAATCAAACTGCGAATACGTGCATAGAGCCAGAATTTGGCTCCAAATTATGTCTCAGGCCTCGAAATTGGGATGTTTGGGATATTTTGAAAACTGCAGGGAGGTTTGGGACAAATGTGACCAAAAGCCGCTTTCAGTACTTGCCATATGTTGGTATAAAAAAGTCGCAATTTCAAACTGCGAATACGTGCAAAGAGCCAGAATTTGGCTCCATAATAAGGCTCAGGCCTCGAAATTGGGATATATGGGATATTTCGAAAACTGCAAGGGAATTTGTGCAAAATGTGACTCACTGCCGCTTTCAGGACTTGGCATATGTTGGGTATAAATATTTGTAATATCAAACTGTGAATACGTGCATAGAGCCAGAATTTGGCTCCAAATTATTACTCAGGCCTCGAAATTGGGATGTTTGGGATATTTTGAAAACTGCAGGGAGGTGTGGTACAAATGTGACCAAAAGCCGCTTTCAGTACTTGGCATATGTTGGTATAAAAAAGTTGCAATTTCAAACTGCGAATACGTGCAAAGAGCCTGAATTTGGCTCCATAATATGTCTCAGGCCTCGAAATTGGGATATTTTGGATGTTTTGAAAACTGCAGGGGAGTTTGTGCAAAATGTGACTCACTGCTGCTTTCAGGACTTGGCATATGTTGGGTATAAAAAGTCGTAATATCAAACTGCGAATACGTGCAGAGAGCCAGAATTTGGCTCCAAAATATGGCTCAGGCCTCGAAATTGGGATGTTTGGGATATTTTGAAAACTGCAGGGGGGATTGGGACAAATGTGACTAAACGCCGCTTTCAGTACTTCGCATATGTTGGGTATAAAAAGTCGTAATTTAAAACTGCGAATACGTGCAGAGAGCCAGAATTTGGCTCCAAAATATGGCTCAGGCCTCGATATTGGGATGTTTGGGATATTTTGAAAGCTGCAGTTAGATTTGGGACAAATGTGACCAAACGCCGCTTTCAGTACTTGGCATATGTTGGGTATAAAAAGTCGTTATTTTAAACTGTGAATACGTGCAGAGAGAGAGAGAATTTGGCTCCAAAATATGGCTCAGGCCTCGAAATTAGGATGTTAGGGATATTTTGAAAACTGGAGGGAGGTTTGGGACAAATTTGACCAAACGCCGCTTTCAGTAATTGGCATATGTTGGGTATAAAAATTCGTAATTTCAAAATGCGAATACGTACAGAGCGCCTGAATTTGGCTCCAAAATATGGCTCAGGCCTCGAAATTAGGATATTTGGGATATTTTGAAAACTGGAGGGGAGTTTGTGCAAAATGTGACTCATTGCCGCTTTCAGTACTTGGCATATGTTGGTTATAAAATTCGTAATATCAAACAGCGAATTCGTGCAGAGAGCCAGAATTTGGCTCCAAAATATGGCTCAGGCCTCGATATTGGGATGTTTGGGATATTTTGAAAACTGCAGGAAGGTTTGGGGCAAATGTGACCAAACGCCGCTTTCAGTACTTGGCATATGTTGGGTATAAAAAGTTGGATCTTCAAACTGCGAATACGTACAGAGAGCCTGAATTTGGCTCCAAAATATGGCTCAGGCCTCGAAATTGGGATGTTTGGGATATTTTGAAAATTGCAGGGGAGTTTGTGCAAAATGTGACTCACTGCCGCGTCCAGTTCTTGGCATATGTTGGGTATAAAAAGTCGTAATATCAAACTGCGAATACGTGCAGAGAGCCAGAATTTGCCTCCAAAATATGGCTCAGGCCTCGAAATTGGGATATTTGGGATATTTTGAAAACTGCAGGAAGGTTTGGGATAAATGTGACCAAATGCCGCTTTCAGTACTAAGCATTTGTTGGGTATAAAAAAGTCGCAATTTCAAACTGCGAATACGTACAGAGAGCTAGAATTTGGCTCCAAAATATGGCTCAGGCCTCGAAATTGGGATATTTGGGATATTTCGAAAACTGCAGGGGAGTTTGTGCAAAATGTGACTCACTGCCGCTTTCAGTAAATGGCATATGATGGGTATAAGTATTCGCAGTATAAGTATTTGGGTATAATACTGCGAGCCAATATTTGGCTTCAAAATATGGCTCAGGCCTTGAAATTGGGATACTTGGGATATTTCGAAAAATGCAGGGGAGTTTGCGCAAAATGTGACTCACTGCCTCTTTCAGAACTTTGCATATGTTGGGTATAAAAATTTGTAATATCAAACTGCGAATACGTGCATAGAGCCAGAATTTGGCTCCAAATTATGTCTCAGGCCTCGAAATTGGAATGTTTGGTTATTTTGAAAACTGCAGGGAGGTTTGGGACAAATGTGACCAAACGCCTCTTTCAGTACTTGGCATATGTTGGTATAAAAAATTCGCAATTTCAAACTGCGAATACGTGCAGAGAGTCAGAATTTGGCTCCATAATATGGCTCAGGCCTTGAAATTGGGATATTTGGGATTTTTGAAAACTGCAGTAACGTTTGGGACAAATGTAATCAAACGCCGCTTTCAGTACTTCGCATATGTTGGGTATAAAAAAGTCGCGCTTTCAATCTGCGAATACGTGCAGAGAGCCAGAATTTGGCTCCAAAATATGGCTCAGGCCTCGAAATTGGGATGTTTGGGATATTTTGAAAACTGGAGGGGGGTTTGGGACAAATGTGAACAAACGCCGCTCTCAGTACTTGGCAAATGTTGGTTATAAAAAGTCGTAATATCAAACTGCGAATAATTGCAAAAAAACAGTATTTGGCTTCTAAATATGGCTCAGGCCTTGAAATTGGGATACTTGGGATATTTCGAAAAATGCAGGGGAGTTTGCACAAAATGTGACTCACTGCCTCTTTCAGGACTTGGCATATGTTAGGTATAAAAATTTGTAATATCAAACTGCGAATACGTGCAGAGAGCCAGAATTTGGCTTCAAAATATGACTCAGGCCTCGAAATTGTGATGTTTGTGATATTTTGAAAACTGGGGGAAGGTTTGGGACAAATGTGACCAAACGCCGCTTTCAGAACTTTGCATATATTGGGAATAAAAAAGACGCAATTTCAAACTGCGAATACGTGCAGAGAGCCAGAATTTGGCTCCAAAATATGGCTCAGGCCTCGAATTTGGGATATTTGGGATATTTTGAAAACTGGAGGGGAGTTTGTGCAAAATGTGACTCACTGCTGCTTGCAGTACTTGGCATATGTTGGGTATAAAAAGTCGTAATATCAAACTGCGAATACGGGCATAGAGCCAGAATTTGGCTCCAAAATATGGCTCAGGCCTTGAAATTGGGATCTTTGGGATATTTTGAAAACTGGAGGGAGGTTTGGGACAAATGTGACCAAACGCCGCTTTCAGTACTTGGCATATGTTGGGTATAAAAAGTCATAATTTAAAACTGCGAATACGTGCAGAGAGCCTGAATTTAACTCCAAAATATGGCTCAGTCCTCGAAATTGGGATATTTGGGATATTTCGAAAACTGCATTGGAGTTTGTGCAAAATGTGACTCACTGCCGCTTTCAGGACTTGGCATATGTTGGGTATAAAAATTTGTAATATCAAAATGCGAATACGTGCACAGAGCCAGAATTTGGCTCCAAATTATGGCTCAGGCCTCGAAATTGGGATGTTTGGGATATTTTGAAAACTGCAGGGAGGTTTGGGACATATGTGACCAAACGCCGCTTCCAGTACTTGGCATATGTTAAGTATAAAAAGTCGTTATTTCAAACTGCGAAAACGTGCAGAGAGCCTGAATTTGGTTCCAAAATATGGCTCAGGCCTCGATATTGGGATGTTTGGGATATTTTGAAAACTGCAGGGAGGTTTGGGACAAATGTGACCAAACGCCGCTTTCAGAACTTGGCATATGTTGGTATAAAAAGTCGTAATTTCCAACTGCGAATACGTGCAGAAAACTAGAATTTGGCTCCAAAATATGGCTCAGGCCTCGAAATTGGGATGTTTGGGATATTTTGAAAACTGCAGGGAGGTGTGGTACAAATGTGACCAAAAGCCGCTTTCAGTACTTGGCATATGTTGGTATAAAAAAGTTGCAATTTCAAACTGCGAATACGTGCAAAGAGCCTGAATTTGGCTCCATAATATGTCTCAGGCCTCGAAATTGGGATATTTTGGATGTTTTGAAAACTGCAGGGGAGTTTGTGCAAAATGTGACTCACTGCTGCTTTCAGGACTTGGCATATGTTGGGTATAAAAAGTCGTAATATCAAACTGCGAATACGTGCAGAGAGCCAGAATTTGGCTCCAAAATATGGCTCAGGCCTCGAAATTGGGATGTTTGGGATATTTTGAAAACTGCAGGGGGGATTGGGACAAATGTGACTAAACGCCGCTTTCAGTACTTCGCATATGTTGGGTATAAAAAGTCGTAATTTAAAACTGCGAATACGTGCAGAGAGCCAGAATTTGGCTCCAAAATATGGCTCAGGCCTCGATATTGGGATGTTTGGGATATTTTGAAAGCTGCAGTTAGATTTGGGACAAATGTGACCAAACGCCGCTTTCAGTACTTGGCATATGTTGGGTATAAAAAGTCGTTATTTTAAACTGTGAATACGTGCAGAGAGAGAGAGAATTTGGCTCCAAAATATGGCTCAGGCCTCGAAATTAGGATGTTAGGGATATTTTGAAAACTGGAGGGAGGTTTGGGACAAATTTGACCAAACGCCGCTTTCAGTAATTGGCATATGTTGGGTATAAAAATTCGTAATTTCAAAATGCGAATACGTACAGAGCGCCTGAATTTGGCTCCAAAATATGGCTCAGGCCTCGAAATTAGGATATTTGGGATATTTTGAAAACTGGAGGGGAGTTTGTGCAAAATGTGACTCATTGCCGCTTTCAGTACTTGGCATATGTTGGTTATAAAATTCGTAATATCAAACAGCGAATTCGTGCAGAGAGCCAGAATTTGGCTCCAAAATATGGCTCAGGCCTCGATATTGGGATGTTTGGGATATTTTGAAAACTGCAGGAAGGTTTGGGGCAAATGTGACCAAACGCCGCTTTCAGTACTTGGCATATGTTGGGTATAAAAAGTTGGATCTTCAAACTGCGAATACGTACAGAGAGCCTGAATTTGGCTCCAAAATATGGCTCAGGCCTCGAAATTGGGATGTTTGGGATATTTTGAAAATTGCAGGGGAGTTTGTGCAAAATGTGACTCACTGCCGCGTCCAGTTCTTGGCATATGTTGGGTATAAAAAGTCGTAATATCAAACTGCGAATACGTGCAGAGAGCCAGAATTTGCCTCCAAAATATGGCTCAGGCCTCGAAATTGGGATATTTGGGATATTTTGAAAACTGCAGGAAGGTTTGGGATAAATGTGACCAAATGCCGCTTTCAGTACTAAGCATTTGTTGGGTATAAAAAAGTCGCAATTTCAAACTGCGAATACGTACAGAGAGCTAGAATTTGGCTCCAAAATATGGCTCAGGCCTCGAAATTGGGATATTTGGGATATTTCGAAAACTGCAGGGGAGTTTGTGCAAAATGTGACTCACTGCCGCTTTCAGTAAATGGCATATGATGGGTATAAGTATTCGCAGTATAAGTATTTGGGTATAATACTGCGAGCCAATATTTGGCTTCAAAATATGGCTCAGGCCTTGAAATTGGGATACTTGGGATATTTCGAAAAATGCAGGGGAGTTTGCGCAAAATGTGACTCACTGCCTCTTTCAGAACTTTGCATATGTTGGGTATAAAAATTTGTAATATCAAACTGCGAATACGTGCATAGAGCCAGAATTTGGCTCCAAATTATGTCTCAGGCCTCGAAATTGGAATGTTTGGTTATTTTGAAAACTGCAGGGAGGTTTGGGACAAATGTGACCAAACGCCTCTTTCAGTACTTGGCATATATTGGTATAAAAAATTCGCAATTTCAAACTGCGAATACGTGCAGAGAGTCAGAATTTGGCTCCATAATATGGCTCAGGCCTTGAAATTGGGATATTTGGGATTTTTGAAAACTGCAGTAACGTTTGGGACAAATGTAATCAAACGCCGCTTTCAGTACTTCGCATATGTTGGGTATAAAAAAGTCGCGCTTTCAATCTGCGAATACGTGCAGAGAGCCAGAATTTGGCTCCAAAATATGGCTCAGGCCTCGAAATTGGGATGTTTGGGATATTTTGAAAACTGGAGGGGGGTTTGGGACAAATGTGAACAAACGCCGCTCTCAGTACTTGGCAAATGTTGGTTATAAAAAGTCGTAATATCAAACTGCGAATAATTGCAAAAAAACAGTATTTGGCTTCTAAATATGGCTCAGGCCTTGAAATTGGGATACTTGGGATATTTCGAAAAATGCAGGGGAGTTTGCACAAAATGTGACTCACTGCCTCTTTCAGGACTTGGCATATGTTAGGTATAAAAATTTGTAATATCAAACTGCGAATACGTGCAGAGAGCCAGAATTTGGCTTCAAAATATGACTCAGGCCTCGAAATTGTGATGTTTGTGATATTTTGAAAACTGGGGGAAGGTTTGGGACAAATGTGACCAAACGCCGCTTTCAGAACTTTGCATATATTGGGAATAAAAAAGACGCAATTTCAAACTGCGAATACGTGCAGAGAGCCAGAATTTGGCTCCAAAATATGGCTCAGGCCTCGAATTTGGGATATTTGGGATATTTTGAAAACTGGAGGGGAGTTTGTGCAAAATGTGACTCACTGCTGCTTGCAGTACTTGGCATATGTTGGGTATAAAAAGTCGTAATATCAAACTGCGAATACGGGCATAGAGCCAGAATTTGGCTCCAAAATATGGCTCAGGCCTTGAAATTGGGATCTTTGGGATATTTTGAAAACTGGAGGGAGGTTTGGGACAAATGTGACCAAACGCCGCTTTCAGTACTTGGCATATGTTGGGTATAAAAAGTCATAATTTAAAACTGCGAATACGTGCAGAGAGCCTGAATTTAACTCCAAAATATGGCTCAGTCCTCGAAATTGGGATATTTGGGATATTTCGAAAACTGCATTGGAGTTTGTGCAAAATGTGACTCACTGCCGCTTTCAGGACTTGGCATATGTTGGGTATAAAAATTTGTAATATCAAAATGCGAATACGTGCACAGAGCCAGAATTTGGCTCCAAATTATGGCTCAGGCCTCGAAATTGGGATGTTTGGGATATTTTGAAAACTGCAGGGAGGTTTGGGACATATGTGACCAAACGCCGCTTCCAGTACTTGGCATATGTTAAGTATAAAAAGTCGTTATTTCAAACTGCGAAAACGTGCAGAGAGCCTGAATTTGGTTCCAAAATATGGCTCAGGCCTCGATATTGGGATGTTTGGGATATTTTGAAAACTGCAGGGAGGTTTGGGACAAATGTGACCAAACGCCGCTTTCAGAACTTGGCATATGTTGGTATAAAAAGTCGTAATTTCCAACTGCGAATACGTGCAGAAAACTAGAATTTGGCTCCAAAATATGGCTCAGGCCTCGAAATTGGGATGGTTGGGATATTTTGAAAACTGGAGGGAGGTTTGGGACAAATGTGACCAAATGCCGCTTTCAGTACTTGGCATATGTTGGGTATAAAAAGTCGTTATTTCAAACTGCGAGTACGTGCAGAGAGCCTGAATTTGGTTCCAAAATATGGCTTAGGCCTCGATATTGGGATGTTTGGGATATTTTGAAAACTGCAGGGGGGATTGGGACAAATGTGACTAAACGCCACTTTCAGTACTTCGCATATGTTGGGTATAAAAAGTCGTAATCTCAAACTGCGAATACGTGCAAAGAGCCAGAATTTGGCTCCAAAATATGGGTCAGGCCTCGATATTGGGATGTTTGGGATATTTGAAAACTGCAGGGGACTTTGGGACAAATATGACCAAACGCCGCTTTCAGTACTTGGCATATGTTGGGTATAAAAAGTCGTAATTTCAAACTGCGAATACGTGCAGAGAGTCTGAATTTGGCTCCAAAATATGGCTCAGGCCTCGATATTGGGATGTTTGGGATATTTTGAAAACTGCAGGGGAGATTGGGACAAATGTGACTAAACGCCGCTTTCAGTACTTCGCATATATTGGGTATAAAAAGTCGTTATTTCAAACTGCGAATACGTGCAGAGAGCCAGAATTTGGCTTTAAAATATGTCTCAGGCCTCGATATTGGGATGTTTGGGATATTTTGAAAACTGCAGGGAGGTTTGGGACAAATGTGACCAAACGCCGCTTTCAGTCCTTCGCATATGTTGGGTATAAAAAAGTCGTAATTTCAAACTGCGAATACGTGCAGAGAGCCAAAATATGGCTCCAAAATATTGCTCAGGCCTCGAAAATGGGATGTTTGGGATATTTTGAAAATTGCAGGGGAGTTTGTGCAAAATGTGACTCACTGCCGCTCTCAGTACTTGGCATATGTTGGGTATAAAAAGTCGTAATATCAAACCCCGAATACATGCAGCGAGCCAGAATTTGGCTCCAAAATATGGCTCAGGCCTCGAAATTGGGATATTTGGGATATTTCGAAAACTGCAGGGAGGTTTGGGACAAATGTGACTAAACTTCGCTTTCAGTACTTGGCATATGTTAGGTATAAAAAGACGTAATTTCGAACTGCGAATACGTGCAGAGAGCCAGAATTTGGCTCCAAAATATGGCTCAGGCCTCGAAATTGGGATATTTGCGTTATTTTGAAAACTGGAGGGGAGTTTGGGCAAAATGTCACTCACTGCCGCTTTCAGTACTTGGCAAATGTTGGGTATAAAAGAGTCGCAATTTCAAACTGCGAATACGTGCAGAGATCCAGAATTTGGCTCCAAAATATGGCGCAGGCCTCGAAACTGGGATTTTTGGGATATTTCGAAAACTGCAGGGGAGTTTGTGCCAAATGTGACTCACTGCCGCTTTCAGTACTTGGCATATGTTGGGTATAAAAAGTCGTAATTTCAAACTGCGAATACGTGCAGAGAGCCGGAATTTGGCTCCAAAATATGGCGCAGGCCTCGAAATTGGGATATTTGGGATATTTTGAAAACTGCAGGGAGGTTTGGGACAAATGTGACCAAACGCCGCTTTCAGTACTTGGCATATGTTGGGTATAAAAAGTCGTTATTTCAAACTGCGAATACGTGCAGAGTGCCTGAATTTGGTTCCAAAATATGGCTCAGGCCTCGATATTGGGATGTTTGGGATATTTTGAAAACTGCAGGGGGGATTGGGACAAATGTGACTAAACGCTGCTTTCAGTACTTCGCATATGTTGGGTATAAAAAGTCGTTATTTCAAACTGCGAATATGTGCAGGGAGCCAGAATTTGGCTTCAAAATATGGCTCAGGCCTCGATATTGGGATGTTTGGGATATTTTGAAAACTGCAGGAAAGTTTGGGACAAATGTGACCAAACGCTGCTTTCAGTACTTTGCATATGTTGGGTATAAATAAGTCGTAATTTCAAACTGCAAATACGTGCAGAGAGCCAGAATTTGGCTCCGAAATATGGCTCAGGCCACGAAATTGGGATGTTTGGGATATTTTGAAAACTGCAGGGGAGTTTGTGCAAAATGTGACTCACTGCCGCTTTCAATACTTGGCATATGTTGGGTATAAAAAGTCGTAATATCAAACTGCGAATACGTGCAAAGAGCCAGAATTTGGCTCCAAAATATGGTTCAGGCCTCGATATTGGGATATTTGGGATATTTTGAAAACTGGTGGAAGGTTTGGGACAAATGTGACCAAACGCCGCTTTCAGTACTTGGCATATCTTGGGTATAAAAAGACTTAATTTCGAACTGCGAATACGTGCAGAGAGCCAGAATTTGGCTCCAAAATATGGCTCAGGCCTCGAAATTGAGATATTTGGGATATTTTGAAAACTGCAGGGATATTTGGGACAAATGTGACCAAACGCCGCTTTCAGTACTTGGCATATTTTGGGTATAAAAAGATGTAATTTCGAACTGCGAATATGTGCAGAGAGCCAGAATTTGGCTCCAAACTATGGCTCAGGCCTCGAAATTGGGATATTTGGGATACTTTGAAAACTGGAAGGGAGTTTGTGCAAAATGTGACTCACTGCCGCTTTCAGTACTTGGCATATGTTGGGTATAAAATTCGTAATATCAAACTGCGAATACGTGAAGAGAGCCAGAATTTGGCTCCAAAATATGGCTCAGGCCTCGATATTGGGATGTTTGGGATATTTTGAAAACTGCAGGAAGGTTTGGGACAAATGTGACCAAACGCTGCTTTCAGTACTTCGCATATGTTGGGTATAAAAAAATCGTAATTTCAAACTGCGAATACGTGCAGAGAGCTAGAATTTGGGTCCAAAATATGGCTCAGGCCTAGAAATTGGGATGTTTGGGATATTTTGAAAACTGCAAGGATGTTTGGGACAAATGTGACCAAATGCCGCTTTCAGTACTTGGCATATGTTGGGTATAAAAACATGTAATTTCTAACTGCGAATACGTGTAGAGAGCCAGAATTTAGCTCCAAAATATGGTTCAGGCCTCGATATTGGGATATTTGGGATATTTTGAAAACTGGTGGAAGGTTTGGGACAAATGTGACCAAACGCCGCTTTCAGTACTTGGCATATGTTGGGTATAAAAAGATGTAATTTCGAACTGCGAATATGTGCAGAGAGCCAGAATTTGGCTCCAAACTATGGCTCAGGCCTCGAAATTGGGATATTTGGGATACTTTGAAAACTGGAAGGGAGTTGGTGCAAAATGTGACTCACTGCCGCTTTCAGTACTTGGCATATGTTGGGTATAAAAATCGTAATATCAAACTGCGAATACGTGCAGAGAGCTAGAATTTGGCTCCAAAATATGGCTCAGGCCTCGATATTGGGATGTTTGGGATATTTTGAAAACTGCAGGAAGGTTTGGGACAAATGTGACCAAACGCTGCTTTCAGTACCTCGCATATGTTGGGTATAAAAAAATCGTAATTTCAAACTGCGAATACGTGCAGAGAGCTAGAATTTGGGTCCAAAATATGGCTCAGGCCTCGAAATTGGGATGTTTGGGATATTTTGAAAACTGCAAGGATGTTTGGGACAAATGTGACCAAATGCCGCTTTCAGTACTTGGCATATGTTGGGTATAAAAACATGAAATTTCTAACTGCGAATACGTGTAGAGAGCCAGAATTTGGCTCCAAAATATGGTTCAGGCCTCGAAATTGGGATATTTGCGTTATTTTGAAAACTGGAGGGGAGTTTCTGCAAAATGCGACTCACTGCCGCTCTCAGTACTTGGCATATGTTGGGTATAAAAAGTCGTAATTTCAAACTGCGAATACGTGCAGAGAGCCTGAATTTGGCTCCAAATTATGACTCAGGCCTCGAAATTGGGAAGTTTGGGATATTTTGAAAACTGCAGGGGAGTTTGGGACAAAAATGACCAAATGCCGCTCTCAGTACTTGACATATGTTGGGTATAAAAAAGTCGCAATTTCAAACTGCGAATACGTGCAGAGAGCCAGAATTTGGGTCCAAAATATGGTTCAGGTCTCGAAATTGGGATTTTGGGATATTTTGAAAACTGCAGGGAAGTTTGTGCAAAATGTGACTCACTGCTGCGTCCAGTACTTTGCATATGTTGGGTATAAAAAGTCGTAATATCAAACTGCGAATACGTGCAGAGAGCAAGAATTTGGCTCCAAAATATGGTTCAGGCCTCGAAATTGGGATATTTGCGTTATTTTGAAAACTGGAGGGGAGTTTGTGCAAAATGCAACTCACTGCCGCTTTCAGTACTTGGCATATGTTGGGTATAAAAAAGTCGCAATTTAAAACTGTGAATACGTGCAGAGATCCAGAATTTGGCTCCAAAATATGGCTCAGGCCTCGAAATTGGGATGTTTGAGATATTTTGAAAACTACAGGGAGGTTTGGGACAAATGTGACCAAACCTGCTTTCAGTACTTGGCATATGTTGGGTATAAAAAGTTGCAATTTCAAACTGCGAATACGTGCAGAGATCCAGAATTTGGCTCCAAATTATGGCTCAGGCTTTGAAATTGGGATGTTTGAGATATTTTGAAAATTGCAGGGAGGTTTGGGACAAAATGTGACCAAACGCTGCTTTCAGTACTTGGCATATGTTGGGTATTAAAAAGTCGCAATTTCATACTGCGAATACGTGCATAGATCCAGAATTTGGCTCCAAAATATGGCTCAGGCCTCGAAATTGGGATATAAAGGATATTTTGAAAACTGCAGGGGAGTTTGTGCAAAATGTGACTCACTGCCGCTTTCAGGACTTGGCATATGTTGGGTATAAAAAGTCGTAATTTCAAACTGCGAATACGTGCAGAGAGCCAGAATTTGGATCCAAAATATGGTTCAGGTCTCGAAATTGGGATGTTTGGCATATTTTGAAAACTGCAGGGAAGTTTGTCCAAAATGTGACTCACTGCTGCGTCCAGTACTTTGCATATGTTGGGTATAAAAAGTCGTAATATCAAACTGCGAATACGTGCAGAGAGCCAGAATTTGGCTCCAAAATATGGCTCAGGCCTCGAAATTGGGATATTTGGGATATTTTGAAAACTGCAGGGAAGTTTGTGCAAAATGTGACTCACTGCCGCTTTCTGGACTTGGCATATGTTGGGTATAAAAAGTCGTAATTTCAAACTGCGAATACGTGCAGAGAGCCAGAATTTGGGTCCAAAATATGGCTCTGGCCTCGAAATTGGGATATTTGGGATATTTCGAAAACTGCAGGGGAGTTTGTTCAAAATGTGACTCATTGCCGCTTTCAGGACTTGGCATATGTTGGGTATAAAAAGTCATAATATCAAACTGCGAATACGTGCATAGAGCTAGAATTTGGCTCCAAAATATGACTCAAGCCTAGAAATTGGGATGTTTGGGATATTTTGAAAACTGGAGGGAGGTTTGGGACAAATGTGACCAAACGCCGCATTCAGTACTTAGCATATGTTGGGTATAAAAATTCGTAACTTAAAACTGCGAATACGTGCTGAGAGCCAGAATTTGGCTCCAAAATATGGATCAAGCCTCGAAATTGTGATATTTGGGAAATTTCGAAAACTGCAGGGGAGTTTGTGCTAAATATGACTCACTGCCGCTCTCAGGACTTGGCATATGTTGGGTATAAAAAGGCGTAATATCAAACTTCGAATACGTGCATAGAGCCAGAATTTGGCTCCAAACTATGGCTCAGGCCTCGAAATTGGGATATTTGGGATACTTTGAAAACTGGAAGGGAGTTTGTGCAAAATGTGACTCACTGCCGCTTTCAGTACTTGGCATATGTTGGGTATAAAATTCGTAATATCAAACTGCGAATACGTGAAGAGATCCAGAATTTGGCTCCAAAATATGGCTCAGGCCTCGATATTGGGATGCTTGGTTTACTTTGAAAACTGCAGGAAGGTTTGGGACAAATGTGACCAAACGCCGCTTTCAGTACTTCGCATATGTTGGGTATAAAAAAGTCGTAATTTCAAACTGCGAATACGTGTAGAGAGCCAGAATTTGGGTCCAAAATATGGCTCAGGCCTCGAAATTGGGATGTTTGGGATATTTTGAAAAATGCAAGGATGTTTGGGACAAATGTGACCAAATGCCGCTTTCAGTACTTGGCATATGTTGGGTATAAAAACATGTAATTTCTAACTGCGAATACGTGTAGAGAGCCAGAATTTGGCTCCAAAATATGGTTCAGGCCTCGAAATTGGGATATTTGCGTTATTTTGAAAACTGGAGGGGAGTTTGTGCAAAATGCAACTCACTGCCGCTTTCAGTACTTGGCATATGTTGGGTATAAAAAAGTCGCAATTTCAAACTGCGAATACGTGCAGAGATCCAGAATTTGGCTCCAAAATATGGCTCAGGCCTCGAAATTGGGATGTTTGAGATATTTTGAAAACTACAGGGAGGTTTGGGACAAATGTGACCAAACCTGCTTTCAGTACTTGGCATATGTTGGGTATAAAAAGTTGCAATTTCAAACTGCGAATACGTGCAGAGATCCAGAATTTGGCTCCAAATTATGGCTCAGGCTTTGAAATTGGGATGTTTGAGATATTTTGAAAACTGCAGGGAGGTTTGGGACAAAATGTGACCAAACGCTGATTTCAGTACTTGGCATATGTTGGGTATAAAAAAAGTCGAAATTTCAAACTGCGAAAACGGTCATAGATCCAGAATTTGGCTCCAAAATATGGCTCAGGCCTCGAAATTGGGATATTTGGGATATTTTGAAAACTGCAGGGGAGTTTGTTCAAAATGTGACTCTCTGCCGCTTTTAGGACTTGGCATATGTTGGGTATAAAAAGTCGTAATTTCAAACTGCGAATACGTGCAGAGAGCCAGAATTTGGGTCCAAAATATGGTTCAGGTCTCGAAATTGGGATGTTTGGGATATTTTGAAAACTGCAGGGAAGTTTGTGCAAAATGTGACTCACTGCTGCGTCCAGTACTTTGCATATGTTGGGTATAAAAAGTCGTAATATCAAACTGCGAATACGTGCAGAGAGCCAGAATTTGGGTCCAAAATATGGCTCTGGCCTCGAAATTGGGATATTTGGGATATTTCGAAAACTGCAGGGGAGTTTGTGCAAAATGTGACTCACCGCCGCTTTCAGGACTGGCATATGTTGGGTATAAAAAGTCATAATATCAAACTGCAAATACGTGCATAGAGCAAGAATTTGGCTCCAAAATATGGATCAGGCCTCGAAATTGAGATATTTGGGATATTTTGAAAACTGCAGGGATGTTTAGGACAAATGTGACCAAACGCCGCTTTCAGTACTTCGCATATGTTGGGTATAAAAAAGTCGTAATTTTAAACTGCGAATACGTGCAGAGAGCCAGAATTTGGGTCCAAAATATGGCTCAGGCCTCGAAATTGAGATATTTGGGATATTTTGAAAACTGCAGGGATGTTTGGGACACATGTGACCAAACGCCGCCTTCAGTACTTCGCATATGTTGGGTATAAAAAAGTCGTAATTTTAAACTGCGAATACGTGCAGAGAGCCAGAATTTGGGTCCAAAATATGGCTCAGGCCTCGGAATTGGGATGTTTGGGATATTTTGAAAACTGCAGGGGAGTTTGTGCAAAATGTGACTCACTGCTGCATCCAGTACTTGGCATATGGTGGGTATAAAAAGTCGTAATATCAAACTGCGAATACGTGCAGAGAGCCAAAATTTGGCTCCAAAATATGGCTCAGGCCTCGAAATTGAGATATTTGGGATATTTTGAAAACTGCAGGGAGGTTTGGGACAAATGTGACCAAACGCCGCTTTCAGTACTTGGCATATGTTGGGCATAAAAAAATCGCAATTTCAAACTGCGAATACGTGCAGAGAGCCAGAATTTGGCTCCAAAATATGGCTCAGGCCTCGAAATTGGGATATTTGGGATATTTTGAAACTGCGGGGGGGGGGGGGGTTTGGGACAAATGTGACCAAACGCCGCTTTCAGTACTTGGCATATGTTGGGTATAAAAAGTCGTAACTTAAAACTGCGAATACGTGCAGAGAGCCAGAATTTGGCTCCAAAATATGGCTTAGGCCTCGAAATTGGGATATTTGGGATATTTTGAAAACTGCAGGGAGGTTTGGGACAAATGTGACCAAACGCCGCTTTCATTACTTGGCATATGTTGGGTATAAAAAGACATAATTTCGAACAGCGAATACGTGCAGATAGCCAGAATTTGGCTCCAAAATATGGCTCAGGCCTAGATATTGGGATATTTGGGATATTTTGAAAACTGCAAGGATGTTTGGGACAAATGTGACCAAATGCCGCTTTCAGTACTTGGCATATGTTGGGTATAAAAACATGTAAATTCTAACTGCGAATACGTGTAGAGAGCCAGAATTTGGCTCCAAAATATGGTTCAGGCCTCGAAATTGGGATATTTGCGTTATTTTGAAAACTGGAGGGGAGTTTGTGCAAAATGCGACTCACTGCCGCTTTCAGTACTTGGCATATGTTGGGTATAAAAAAGTCGCAATTTCAAACTGCGAATACGTGCAGAGATCCAGAATTTGGCTCCAAAATATGGCTCAGGCCTCGAAATTGGGATGTTTGAGATATTTTGAAAACTACAGGGAGGTTTGGGACAAATGTGACCAAACCTGCTTTCAGTACTTGGCATATGTTGGGTATAAAAAGTTGCAATTTCAAACTGCGAATACGTGCAGAGAGCCAGAATTTGGCTCCAAAATATGGCTCAGGCCTCGAAATTGGGATATTTGGGATATTTTGAAACTGCGGGGGGGGGGGGGGTTTGGGACAAATGTGACCAAACGCCGCTTTCAGTACTTGGCATATGTTGGGTATAAAAAGTCGTAACTTAAAACTGCGAATACGTGCAGAGAGCCAGAATTTGGCTCCAAAATATGACTCAGTTCTCGAAATTGGGAAGTTTGGGATATTTTGAAAACTGCAGGGGAGATTGGGACAAATATGACCAAACGCCGCTTTCAGTACTTGACATATGTATGGTATAAAAAGTTGTAATATCAATCTGCGAATACGTGCAGATAGCCAGAATTTGGCTCATAAATATGGCTCAGGCTTCGAAATTGGGATATTTGGGATATTTTGAAAACTGGAAGGGTGTTTGGGACAAATGTGACCAAATGCCGCTTTCAGTACTTGGCATATGTTGTGTATAAAAAGATGTAATTTCTAAATGCGAATACGTGCAGAGAGCCAGAATTTGGCTCCAAAATATGGCTCAGGCCTCGAAATTGGGATATTTTCGTTATTTTGAAAACTGGAGGGGAGTTTGGGTAAAATGTGACTCACTGCCGCTTTCAGTACTTGGCATATGTTGGGTATAAAAAAGTCGCAATTTCAAACTGTGAATACGTGCAGAGATCCAGAATTTGGCTCCAAAATATGGCTCTGGCCTCGAAATTGGGATGTTTGAGATATTTTGAAAACTGTAGGGAGGTTTGGGACAAATGTGACCAAACCTGCTTTCAGTACTTGGCATATGGTGGATATAAAAAGTCGCAATTTCAAACTGCGAATACGTGCAGAGATCCAGAATTTGACTCCAAATTATGGCTCAGGCTTTGAAATTGGGATGTTTGAGATATTTTGAAAACTGCAGGGAGGTTTGGGACAAATGTGACCAAACGCTGCTTTCAGTACTTGGCATATTTTGGGTATAAAAAAAGTCGCAATTTCAAACTGCGAATACGTGCAGAGATCCAGAATTTGGCTCCAAAATATGGCTCAGGCCTCGAAATTGGGATATTTTGAAAACTGCAGGGGAGTTTGTGCAAAATGTGACTCAATGCCACTTTCAGGACTTGGCATATGTTGGGTATAAAAAGTTGCAATTTCAAACTGCGAATACGTGCAGAGAGCCAGAATTTGGCTCCAAAATATGACTCAGGCCTCGAAATTGGGAAGTTTGGGATATTTTGAAAACTGCAGGGGAGTTTGGGACAAATATGACCAAATGCCGCTCTCAGTACTTGACATATGTTGGGTATAAAAAAGTCGCAATTTCAAACTGCGAATACGTGCAGAGAGCCAGAATTTGGGTATAAAATATGGTTCAGGTCTCGAAATTGGGATGTTTGGGATATTTTGAAAACTACAGGGAAGTTTGTGGAAAATGTGACTCATTGCTGCGTCCAGTACTTTTGCATATGTTGGGTATAAAAAGTCGTAACTTAAAACTGCGAATACGTGCAGAGAGCCAGAATTTGGCTCCAAAATATGGATCAGGCCTCGAAATTGGGTTATTTGGGATATTTCGAAAACTGCAGGGGAGTTTGTTCTAAATGTGACTCACTGCCGCTCTCAAGACTTAGCATATGTTGGGTATAAAAAGGAGTAATATCCAACTGCGAATACGTACAGAGAACCTGAATTTGGCTCCAAAATATGGCTCAGGCCTCGAAATTGGTATGTTTGGGATATTTTGAAAACTCCAGGGAGGTTTGGGACAAATGTGACCAAACGCCGCTTTCAGTACTTGGCATATGTTGGGTATAAAAAGACGTAATTTCGAACTGCGAATATGTGCAAAGAGCCAGAATTTGGCTCCAAAATATGGCTCAGGCCTAGAAATTGGGATATTTGCGTTATTTTGAAAACTGGAGGGGAGTTTTGGCAAAATGTGACTCACTGCCGCTTTCAGTACTTGGCATATGTTGGGTTTAAAAAAGTCGCAATTTCAAACTGTGAATACGTGCAGAGATCCATAATTTGGCTCCAAAATATGGCTCAGGCCTCGAAATTGGGATATTTCGGATATTTCAAAAACTGCAGGGGAGTTTGTGCAAAATGTGACTCACTGCCGCTTTCAGGACTTGGCATATGTTGGGGATAAAAATTCGTAATATCAAACTGCGAATACATGCATAGAGCCAGAATTTGGCTCCAAATTATGGCTCACGCCTCGGAATTGGGATGTTTGAGATATTTTGAAAACTGCAGGGAGGTTTGGGACAAATGTGACCAAACGCCGCTTTCAGTACTTGGCATATGTTGGGTATAAAAAGACATAATTTCGAACTGCGAATACGTGCAGATAGCCAGAATTTGGCTCCAAAATATTGCTCAGGCCTCGAAATTGGGATGTTTGAGATATTTTGAAAACTGCAGGGGAGTTTGTGCAAAATGCGACTCACTGCTGCTTTCAGTACTTGGCATATGTTGGGTATAAAAAGTTGTAATATCAAACTGCGAATACATGCAGAGAGCCAGAATTTGGCCCCAAAATATAACTCAGGCCTCGAAATTGGGATATTTGGGATATTTTGAAACTGCGGGGAGGTTTGGGACAAATGTGACCAAACGCCGCTTTCAGTACTTGGCATATGTTGGGTATAAAGACATAATTTCGAACTGCGAATACGTGAAGATAGCCAGAATTTGGCTCCAAAATATGGCTCAGGCCTCGAAATTGGGATATTTGGGATATTTTGAAAACTGCGGGGAGGTTTGGGACAAATGTGACCAAACCTGCTTTCAGTACTTGGCATATGTTGTGTATAAAAAAAGTCGCAATTTCAAACTGCCAATACGTGCAGAGAGCCAGAATTTGGCTCCAAAATATGACTCAGGCCTCGAAATTGGGAAGTTTGGGATATTTTGAAAACTGCAGGGGAGTTTGGGACAAATATGACCAAATGCCGCTCTCAGTACTTGACATATGTTGGGTATAAAAAAGTCGCAATTTCAAACTGCGAATACGTGCAGAGAGCCAGAATTTGGGTCCAAAATATGGTTCAGGTCTCGAAATTGGGATGTTTGGGATATTTTGAAAACTGCAGGGAAGTTTGTGCAAAATGTGACTCACTGCTGCGTCCAGTACTTTGCATATGTTGGGTATAAGAAGTCGTAATATCAAACTGCGAATACGTGCAGAGAGCCAGAATTTGGCTCAAAAATATGGCTCAGGCCTCGAAAATGAGATATTTGGGATATTTCGAAAACTGCAGGGGAGTTTATGCAAAATGTGACTCACTGTTGCTTTCAGGACTTGGCATATGTTGCGTATAAAAAGTCGTAATATCAAACTGCGAATACGTGCATAGAGCAAGAATTTGGCTCCAAAATATGGCTCAGCCCTCGAAATTGGGATGTTTGGGATATTTTGAAAACTGGTGGAAGGTTTGGGACAAATGTGACCAAACGCTGCTTTCAGTACTTGGCATATGATGGGTATAAAAAGTCGTAATTTCAAACTGCGAATACGTACAGAGAACCTGAATTTGGCTCCAAAATATGGTTCAGGCCTCGAAATTGGGATTTTTGGGATATTTTGAAAACTGCAGGGAGTTTGTGCAAAATGCGACTCACTGCTGCTTTCAGTACTTGGCATATGTTGGGTATAAAAAGACATAATTTCGAACTGCGAATACGTGCAGATAGCCAAAATTTGGCTCCAAAATATGGTTCAGGCCTCGAAATTGGGAAGTTTGGGATATTTTGAAAACTGCAGGGGAGTTTGGGACAAATATGACCAAATGCCGCTCTCAGTACTTGACATATGTTGGGTATAAAAAAGTCGCAATTTCAAACTGCGAATACGTGCAAAGAGCCAGAATTTGGCTCCAAAATATGGGTCAGGCCTCGATATTGGGATATTTGGGATATTTTGAAAACTGCATGGACGTTTGGGACAAATGTGACCAAACGCCGCTTTCAGTACTTGGCATATGTTGGGTATAAAAAGACGTAATATCGAACTGCGAATATGTGCAGAGAGCCAGAATTTGGCTCCAAAATATGGCTCAGGCCTCGAAATTGGGATATTTGGGATACTTTGAAAACTGGAAGGGAGTTTGTGCAAAATGTGACTCACTGCCGCTTTCAATACTTGGCATATGTTGGGTATAAAATTCGTAATATCAAACTGCGAATACGTGAAGAGAGCCAGAATTTGGCTCCAAAATATGGCTCAGGCCTCGATATTGGGATGTTTGGGATATTTTGAAAACTGCAGGAAGGTTTGGGACAAATGTGACCAAACGCTGCTTTTAGTACTTCGCATATGTTGGGTATAAAAAAGTCGTAATTTCAAACTCCGAATACGTGCAGAGAGCCAGAATTTGGGTCCAAAATATGGCTCAGGCCTCGAAATTGGGATGTTTGGGATATTTTGAAAACTGCAGAGGAGTTTGTGCTAAATGTGACTCACTGCTGTGTCCAGTACTTGGCATATGGTGGGTATAAAAAGTCGTAATATCAAACTGCGAATACGAGCAGAGAGCCAGAATTTGGCTCCAAAATATGGCTCAGGCTTTGAAATTGGGATGTTTGAGATATTTTGAAAACTGCAGGGAGGTTTGGGACAAATGTGACCAAACGCTGCTTTCAGTACTTGGCATATTTTGGGTATAAAAAAAGTCGCAATTTCAAACTGCGAATACGTGCAGAGATCCAGAATTTGGCTCCAAAATATGGCTCAGGCCTCGATATTGGGATATTTTGAAAACTGCAGGGGAGTTTGTGCAAAATGTGACTCACTGCCACTTTCAGGACTTGGCATATGTTGGGTATAAAAAGTTGCAATTTCAAACTGCGAATACGTGCAGAGAGCCAGAATTTGGCTCCAAAATATGACTCAGGCCTCGAAATTGGGAAGTTTGATATATTTTGAAAACTGCAGGGGAGTTTGGGACAAATATGACCAAATGCCGCTCTCAGTACTTGACATATGTTGGATATAAAAAAGTCGCAATTTCAAACTGCGAATACGTGCAGAGAGCCAGAATTTGGGTATAAAATATGGTTCAGGTCTCGAAATTGGGATGTTTGGGATATTTTGAAAACTACAGGGAAGTTTGTGGAAAATGTGACTCATTGCTGCGTCCAGTACTTTTGCATATGTTGGGTATAAAAAGTCGTAACTTAAAACTGCGAATACGTGCAGAGAGCCAGAATTTGGCTCCAAAATATGGATCAGGCCTCGAAATTGGGTTATTTGGGATATTTCGAAAACTGCAGGGGAGTTTGTTCTAAATGTGACTCACTGCCGCTCTCAGGACTTAGCATATGTTGGGTATAAAAAGGAGTAATATCCAACTGCGAATACGTACAGAGAACCTGAATTTGGCTCCAAAATATGGCTCAGGCCTCGAAATTGGTATGTTTGGGATATTTTGAAAACTCCAGGGAGGTTTGGGACAAATGTGACCAAACGCCGCTTTCAGTACTTGGCATATGTTGGGTATAAAAAGACGTAATTTCGAACTGAGAATATGTGCAAAGAGCCAGAATTTGGCTCCAAAATATGGCTCAGGCCTAGAAATTGGGATATTTGCGTTATTTTGAAAACTGGAGGGGAGTTTTGGCAAAATGTGACTCACTGCCGCTTTCAGTACTTGGCATATGTTGGGTTTAAAAAAGTCGCAATTTCAAACTGTGAATACGTGCAGAGATCCATAATTTGGCTCCAAAATATGGCTCAGGCCTCGAAATTGGGATATTTCGGATATTTCAAAAACTGCAGGGGAGTTTGTGCAAAATGTGACTCACTGCCGCTTTCAGGACTTGGCATATGTTGGGGATAAAAATTCGTAATATCAAACTGCGAATACATGCATAGAGCCAGAATTTGGCTCCAAATTATGGCTCACGCCTCGGAATTGGGATGTTTGAGATATTTTGAAAACTGCAGGGAGGTTTGGGACAAATGTGACCAAACGCCGCTTTCAGTACTTGGCATATGTTGGGTATAAAAAGACATAATTTCGAACTGCGAATACGTGCAGATAGCCAGAATTTGGCTCCAAAATATTGCTCAGGCCTCGAAATTGGGATGTTTGAGATATTTTGAAAACTGCAGGGGAGTTTGTGCAAAATGCGACTCACTGCTGCTTTCAGTACTTGGCATATGTTGGGTATAAAAAGTTGTAATATCAAACTGCGAATACATGCAGAGAGCCAGAATTTGGCCCCAAAATATAACTCAGGCCTCGAAATTGGGATATTTGGGATATTTTGAAACTGCGGGGAGGTTTGGGACAAATGTGACCAAACGCCGCTTTCAGTACTTGGCATATGTTGGGTATAAAAAGACATAATTTCGAACTGCGAATACGTGAAGATAGCCAGAATTTGGCTCCAAAATATGGCTCAGGCCTCGAAATTGGGATATTTGGGATATTTTGAAAACTGCGGGGAGGTTTGGGACAAATGTGACCAAACCTGCTTTCAGTACTTGGCATATGTTGGGTATAAAAAAAGTCGCAATTTCAAACTGCCAATACGTGCAGAGAGCCAGAATTTGGCTCCAAAATATGACTCAGGCCTCGAAATTGGGAAGTTTGGGATATTTTGAAAACTGCAGGGGAGTTTGGGACAAATATGACCAAATGCCGCTCTCAGTACTTGACATATGTTGGGTATAAAAAAGTCGCAATTTCAAACTGCGAATACGTGCAGAGAGCCAGAATTTGGGTCCAAAATATGGTTCAGGTCTCGAAATTGGGATGTTTGGGATATTTTGAAAACTGCAGGGAAGTTTGTGCAAAATGTGACTCACTGCTGCGTCCAGTACTTTGCATATGTTGGGTATAAGAAGTCGTAATATCAAACTGCGAATACGTGCAGAGAGCCAGAATTTGGCTCAAAAATATGGCTCAGGCCTCGAAATTGAGATATTTGGGATATTTCGAAAACTGCAGGGGAGTTTATGCAAAATGTGACTCACTGCCGCTTTCAGGACTTGGCATATGTTGGGTATAAAAAGTCGTAATATCAAACTGCGAATACGTGCATAGAGCAAGAATTTGGCTCCAAAACATGGCTCAGGCCTCGAAATTGGGATGTTTGGGATATTTTGAAAACTGGTGGAAGGTTTGGGACAAATGTGACCAAACGCTGCTTTCAGTACTTGGCATATGATGGGTATAAAAAGTCGTAATTTCAAACTGCGAATACGTACAGAGAACCTGAATTTGGCTCCAAAATATGGTTCAGGCCTCGAAATTGGGATTTTTGGGATATTTTGAAAACTGCAGGGAGTTTGTGCAAAATGCGACTCACTGCTGCTTTCATTACTTGGCATATGTTGGGTATAAAAAGACATAATTTCGAACTGCGAATACGTGCAGATAGCCAAAATTTGGCTCCAAAATATGGTTCAGGCCTCGAAATTGGGAAGTTTGGGATATTTTGAAAACTGCAGGGGAGTTTGGGACAAATATGACCAAATGCCGCTCTCAGTACTTGACATATGTTGGGTATAAAAAAGTCGCAATTTCAAACTGCGAATACGTGCAAAGAGCCAGAATTTGGCTCCAAAATATGGGTCAGGCCTCGATATTGGGATATTTGGGATATTTTGAAAACTGCAGGGACGTTTGGGACAAATGTGACCAAACGCCGCTTTCAGTACTTGGCATATGTTGGGTATAAAAAGACGTAATATCGAACTGCGAATATGTGCAGAGAGCCAGAATTTGGCTCCAAAATATGGCTCAGGCCTCGAAATTGGGATATTTGGGATACTTTGAAAACTGGAAGGGAGTTTGTGCAAAATGTGACTCACTGCCGCTTTCAATACTTGGCATATGTTGGGTATAAAATTCGTAATATCAAACTGCGAATACGTGAAGAGAGCCAGAATTTGGCTCCAAAATATGGCTCAGGCCTCGATATTGGGATGTTTGGGATATTTTGAAAACTGCAGGAAGGTTTGGGACAAATGTGACCAAACGCTGCTTTTAGTACTTCGCATATGTTGGGTATAAAAAAGTCGTAATTTCAAACTCCGAATACGTGCAGAGAGCCAGAATTTGGGTCCAAAATATGGCTCAGGCCTCGAAATTGGGATGTTTGGGATATTTTGAAAACTGCAGAGGAGTTTGTGCTAAATGTGACTCACTGCTGTGTCCAGTACTTGGCATATGGTGGGTATAAAAACTCGTAATATCAAACTGCGAATACGAGCAGAGAGCCAGAATTTGGCTCCAAAATATGGCTCAGGCCTCGAAATTGGGATATTTGGGATATTTTGAAACTGCAGGGGGGTTTGGGAAAAATGTGACCAAACGCCGCTTTCAGTACTTGGCATATGTTGGGTATAAAAAGACATAATTTCGAACTGCGAATACGTGCAGATAGCCAGAATTTGGCTCCAAAATATGGCTCAGGCCTCGAAATTGGGATAACAGGGATATTTTGAAAACTGCAAGGATGTTTGGGACAAATGTGACCAAACGCCGCTTTCAGTACTTGGCATATGTTGGGTATAAAAAGATGTAATTTCGAACTGCGAATACGTGCAGAGAGCCAGAATTTGGCTCCAATATATAGCTCAGGCCTCGAAATTGGGATATTTGCTTTGTTTTGAAAAATGCAGGGAGTTTGTGCAGAATGCGACTCACTGCTGCTTTCAGTACTTGGCATATGTTGGGTATAAAAAGTTGTAATATCAAACTGCGAATACATGCAGAGAGCCAGAATTTGGCCCCAAATTATGGCTCAGGCCTCGAAATTGGGATATTTGGGATATTTTGAAAACTGCGGGGAGGTTTGGGACAAATGTGACCAAACGCCGCTTTCAGTACTTGGCATATGTTGGGTATAAAAAGACATAATTTCGAACTGCGAATACGTGCAGATAGCCAGAATTTTTCTCCAAAATATGGCTCAGGCCTCGAAATTGGGATATTTGGGATATTTTGAAAATTGCAAGGATGTTTGGGACAAATGTGACCAAATGCCGCTTTCAGTACTTGGCATATGTTGGGAATAAAAAGATGTAATTTCTAACTGCGAATACGTGCAGAGAGCCATAATTTGGCTCCAAAATATGGATCAGGCCTCGAAATTCAGATATTTGCGTTATTTTGAAAACTGGAGGGGAGTTTGGGTAAAATGTGACTCACTGCCACTTTCAGTACTTGGCATATGTTGGGTATAAAAAAGTCGCAATTTCAAACTGCGAATACGTGCAGAGATCCAGAATTTGGCTCCAAATTACGGCTCAGGCTTTGAAATTGGGATGTTTGAGATATTTTGAAAACTGCAGGGAGGTTTGGGACAAATGTGACCAAACCTGCTTTCAGTACTTGGCATATGTTGGGTATAAAAAGACATAATTTCGAACTGCGAATACGTGCAGATAGCCAGAATTTGGCTCCAAAATATTGCTCAGGCCTCGAAATTGGGATGTTTGAGATATTTTGAAAACTGCAGGGGAGTTAGTGCAAAATGCGACTCACTGCTGCTTTCAGTACTTGGCATATGTTGGGTATAAAAAGTTGTAATATCAAACTGCGAATACATGCAGAGAGCCAGAATTTGGCCCCAAATTATGGCTCAGGCCTCGAAATTGGGATATTTGGGATATTTTGAAAACTGCGGGGAGGTTTGGGACAAATGTGACCAAACGCCGCTTTCAGTACTTGGCATATGTTGGGTATAAAAAGACATAATTTCGAACTGCGAATACGTGCAGATAGCCAAAATTTGGCTCCAAAATATGGCTCAGGCCTCGAAATTGGGATATTTGGGATATTTTGAAAACTGCAAGGATGTTTGGGACAAATGTGACCAAATGCCGCTTTCCGTAATTGGCATATGTTGGGTATAAAAAGATGTAATTTCTAACTGCGAATACGTGCAGAGAGCCAGAATTTGGCTCCAAAATATGGCTCAGGCCTCGAAATTGGGATATTTGCGTTATTTTGAAAACTGAAGGGGAGTTTGGGTAAAATGTGACTCACTGCCACTTTCAGTACTTGGCATATGTTGGGTATAAAAAAGTCGCAATTTCAAACTGCGAATACGTGCAGAGAGCCAGAATTTGGCTACAAAATATGACTCAGGCCTCAAAATTGGGAACTTTGGGATATTTTGAAAACTGCAGGGGAGTTTGGGACAAATATGACCAAATGCCGCTCTCAGTACTTGACATATGTTGGGTATAAAAAAGTCGCAATTTCAAACTGCGAATACGTGCAGAGAGCCAGAATTTGGGTCCAAAATATGGTTCAGGTCTCGAAATTGGGATGTTTGGGATATTTTGAAAACTGCAGGGAAGTTTGTGCAAAATGTGACTCACTGCTGCGTCCAGTACTTTGCATATGTTGGATATAAGAATTCGTAATATCAAACTGCGAATACGTGCAGAGAGCCAGAATTTGGCTCAAAAATATGGCTCAGGCCTCGAAATTGAGATATTTGGGATATTTCGAAAACTGCAGGGGAGTTTGTGCAAAATGTGACTCACTGACGCTTTCAGGACTTGGCATATGTTGGGTATAAAAAGTCGTAATATCAAACTGCGAATACGTGCATAGAGCAAGAATTTGGCTCCAAAATATGGCTCAGGCCTAGAAATTGGGATGTTTGGGATATTTTGAAAACTGGAGGGAGGTTTGGGACAAATGTGACCAAACGCCGCTTTCAGTACTTGGCATATGTTGGGTATAAAAAGTCGTAACTTAAAACTGCGAATACGTGCAGAGAGCCAGAATTTGGCTCCAAAATATGGGTCAGGCCTCGAAATTGAGATATTTGGGATATTTCGAAAACTGCAGGGGAGTTTGTGCTAAATGTGACTCACTGCCGCTCTCAGGACTTGGCATATGTTGGGTATAAAAAGGCGTAATATCAAATTGCGAATACGTGCATAGAGCCAGAATTTGGCTCCAAAATATGGATCAGGCCTCGAAATTGGGATGTTTGGGATATTTTGAAAACTGGTGGAAGGTTTGGGACAAATGTGACCAAACGCCGCTTTCAGTACTTGGCATATGATGGGTATAAAAAGTCGTAATTTCAAACTGCGAATACGTACAGAGAACCTGAATTTGGCTCCAAAATATGGTTCAGGCCTCGAAATTGGGATTTTGGGGATATTTTGAAAACTCCAGGGGAGTTTGTGCAAAATGTGACTCACTGCCACTTTCAGTACTTGGCATATGTTGGGTATAAAAAGTCGTAATATTAAACTGCGAATACGTGCAAAGAGCCAGAATTTGGCTCCAAAATATGGGTCAGGCCTCGATATTGGGATATTTGGGATATTTTGAAAACTGCAGGGACGTTTGGGACAAATGTGACCAAACGCCGCTTTCAGTACTTGGCATATGTTGGGTATAAAAAGACGTAATTTCGAACTGCGAATACGTGCAGAGAGCCAGAATTTGGCTCCAAAATATGGCTCAGGCCTCAAAATTGAGATATTTGGGATATTTTGAAAACTGCAGGGATGTTTGGGACAAATGTGACCAAACGCCGCTTTCAGTACTTGGCATATGTTGGGTATAAAAAGACGTAATATCGAACTGCGAATATGTGCAGAGAGCCAGAATTTGGCTCCAAAATATGGCTCAGGCCTCGAAATTGGGATATTTGGGATACATTGAAAACTGGAAGGGAGTTTGTGCAAAATGTGACTCACTGCCGCTTTCAATACTTGGCATATGTTGGGTATAAAATTCGTAATATCAAACTGCGAATACGTGAAGAGAGCCAGAATTTGGCTCCAAAATATGGCTCAGGCCTCGATATTGGGATGTTTGGGATATTTTGAAAACTGCAGGAAGGTTTGGGACAAATGTGACCAAACGCTGCTTTTAGTACTTCGCATATGTTGGGTATAAAAAAGTCGTAATTTCAAACTCCGAATACGTGCAGAGAGCCAGAATTTGGCTCCAAAATATGGCTCAGGCCTCGAAATTGGGATATTTGGGATATTTCGAAAACTGCAGGGGAGTTTGTGCAAAATGTGACTCACTGCTGCTTTCAGGACTTGGCATATGTTGGGTATAAAAAGGCGTAATATCAAACTGTGAATACTTGCATAGAGCCAGAATTTGGCTCCAAATAATGGCTTAGGCCTCGAAATTGGGATGTTTGGGATATTTTGAAAACTGGAGGGAAGTTTGGGACAAATGTGACCAAACGCCGGTTTCAGTACTTGGCATATGTTGGCTATAAAAAGTCGTAATTTCAAAACTGCGAATACGTGCATAGAGCCAGAATTTGGCTCCAAAATATGGTTCAGGCCTCGAAATTGGGATATTTGGGATATTTTGAAACTGCAGGGGGGTTTGGGAAAAATGTGACCAAACGCCGCTTTCAGTACTTGGCATATGTTGGGTATAAAAAGACATAATTTCGAACTGCGAATACGTGCAGATAGCCAGAATTTGGCTCCAAAATATGGCTCAGGCCTCGAAATTGGGATAACAGGGATATTTTGAAAACTGCAAGGATGTTTGGGACAAATGTGACCAAACGCCGCTTTCAGTACTTGGCATATGTTGGGTATAAAAAGATGTAATTTCGAACTGCGAATACGTGCAGAGAGCCAGAATTTGGCTCCAATATATAGCTCAGGCCTCGAAATTGGGATATTTGCTTTGTTTTGAAAACTGCAGGGAGTTTGTGCAGAATGCGACTCACTGCTGCTTTCAGTACTTGGCATATGTCAGGGTATAAAAAGTTTTAATATCAAACTGCGAATACATGCAGAGAGCCAGAATTTGGCCCCAAATTATGGCTCAGGCCTCGAAATTGGGATATTTGGGATATTTTGAAAACTGCGGGGAGGTTTGGGACAAATGTGACCAAACGCCGCTTTCAGTACTTGGCATATGTTGGGTATAAAAAGACATAATTTCGAACTGCGAATACGTGCAGATAGCCAGAATTTTTCTCCAAAATATGGCTCAGGCCTCGAAATTGGGATATTTGGGATATTTTGAAAACTGCAAGGATGTTTGGGACAAATGTGACCAAATGCCGCTTTCAGTACTTGGCATATGTTGGGAATAAAAAGATGTAATTTCTAACTGCGAATACGTGCAGAGAGCCATAATTTGGCTCCAAAATATGGATCAGGCCTCGAAATTCTGATATTTGCGTTATTTTGAAAACTGGAGGGGACTTTGGGTAAAATGTGACTCACTGCCACTTTCAGTACTTGGCATATGTTGGGTATAAAAAAGTCGCAATTTCAAACTGCGAATACGTGCAGAGATCCAGAATTTGGCTCCAAATTACGGCTCAGGCTTTGAAATTGGGATGTTTGAGATATTTTGAAAACTGCAGGGAGGTTTGGGACAAATGTGACCAAACCTGCTTTCAGTACTTGGCATATGTTGGGTATAAAAAGACATAATTTCGAACTGCGAATACGTGCAGATAGCCAGAATTTGGCTCCAAAATATTGCTCAGGCCTCGAAATTGGGATGTTTGAGATATTTTGAAAACTGCAGGGGAGTTAGTGCAAAATGCGACTCACTGCTGTTTTCAGTACTTGGCATATGTTGGGTATAAAAAGTTGTAATATCAAACTGCGAATACATGCAGAGAGCCAGAATTTGGCCCCAAATTATGGCTCAGGCCTCGAAATTGGGATATTTGGGATATTTTGAAAACTGCCGGGAGGTTTGGGACAAATGTGACCAAACGCCGCTTTCAGTACTTGGCATATGTTGGGTATAAAAAGACATAATTTCGAACTGCGAATACGTGCAGATAGCCAAAATTTGGCTCCAAAATATGGCTCAGGCCTCGAAATTGGGATATTTGGGATATTTTGAAAACTGCAAGGATGTTTGGGACAAATGTGACCAAATGCCGCTTTCAGTAATTGGCATATGTTGGGTATAAAAAGATGTAATTTCTAACTGCGAATACGTGCAGAGAGCCAGAATTTGGCTCCAAAATATGGCTCAGGCCTCGAAATTGGGATATTTGCGTTATTTTGAAAACTGGAGGGGAGTTTGGGTAAAATGTGACTCACTGCCACTTTCAGTACTTGGCATATGTTGGGTATAAAAAAGTCGCAATTTCAAACTGCGAATACGTGCAGAGAGCCAGAATTTGGCTACAAAATATGACTCAGGCCTCAAAATTGGGAACTTTGGGATATTTTGAAAACTGCAGGGGAGTTTGGGACAAATATGACCAAATGCCGCTCTCAGTACTTGACATATGTTGGGTATAAAAAAGTCGCAATTTCAAACTGCGAATACGTGCAGAGAGCCAGAATTTGGGTCCAAAATATGGTTCAGGTCTCGAAATTGGGATGTTTGGGATATTTTGAAAACTGCAGGGAAGTTTGTGCAAAATGTGACTCACTGACGCTTTCAGGACTTGGCATATGTTGGGTATAAAAAGTCGTAATATCAAACTGCGAATACGTGCATAGAGCAAGAATTTGGCTCCAAAATATGGCTCAGGCCTAGAAATTGGGATGTTTGGGATATTTTGAAAACTGGAGGGAGGTTTGGGACAAATGTGACCAAACGCCGCTTTCAGTACTTGGCATATGTTGGGTATAAAAAGTCGTAACTTAAAACTGCGAATACGTGCAGAGAGCCAGAATTTGGCTCCAAAATATGGGTCAGGCCTCGAAATTGAGATATTTGGGATATTTCGAAAACTGCAGGGGAGTTTGTGCTAAATGTGACTCACTGTCGCTCTCAGGACTTGGCATATGTTGGGTATAAAAAGGCGTAATATCAAATTGCGAATACGTGCATAGAGCCAGAATTTGGCTCCAAAATATGGATCAGGCCTCGAAATTGGGATGTTTGGGATATTTTGAAAACTGGTGGAAGGTTTGGGACAAATGTGACCAAACGCCGTACTTGGCATATGATGGGTATAAAAAGTCGTAATTTCAAACTGCGAATACGTACAGAGAACCTGAATTTGGCTCCAAAATATGGTTCAGGCCTCGAAATTGGGATTTTGGGGATATTTTGAAAACTCCAGGGGAGTTTGTGCAAAATGTGACTCACTGCCACTTTCAGTACTTGGCATATGTTGGGTATAAAAAGTCGTAATATTAAACTGCGAATACGTGCAAAGAGCCAGAATTTGGCTCCAAAATATGGGTCAGGCCTCGATATTGGGATATTTGGGATATTTTGAAAACTGCAGGGACGTTTGGGACAAATGTGACCAAACGCCGCTTTCAGTACTTGGCATATGTTGGGTATAAAAAGACGTAATTTCGAACTGCGAATACGTGCAGAGAGCCAGAATTTGGCTCCAAAATATGGCTCAGGCCTCAAAATTGAGATATTTGGGATATTTTGAAAACTGCAGGGATGTTTGGGACAAATGTGACCAAACGCCGCTTTCAGTACTTGGCATATGTTGGGTATAAAAAGACGTAATATCGAACTGCGAATATGTGCAGAGAGCCAGAATTTGGCTCCAAAATATGGCTCAGGCCTCGAAATTGGGATATTTGGGATACATTGAAAACTGGAAGGGAGTTTGTGCAAAATGTGACTCACTGCCGCTTTCAATACTTGGCATATGTTGGGTATAAAATTCGTAATATCAAACTGCGAATACGTGAAGAGAGCCAGAATTTGGCTCCAAAATATGGCTCAGGCCTCGATATTGGGATGTTTGGGATATTTTGAAAACTGCAGGAAGGTTTGGGACAAATGTGACCAAACGCTGCTTTTAGTACTTCGCATATGTTGGGTATAAAAAAGTCGTAATTTCAAACTCCGAATACGTGCAGAGAGCCAGAATTTGGCTCCAAAATATGGCTCAGGCCTCGAAATTGGGATATTTGGGATATTTCGAAAACTGCAGGGGAGTTTGTGCAAAATGTGACTCACTGCTGCTTTCAGGACTTGGCATATGTTGGGTATAAAAAGGCGTAATATCAAACTGTGAATACTTGCATAGAGCCAGAATTTGGCTCCAAATAATGGCTTAGGCCTCGAAATTGGGATGTTTGGGATATTTTGAAAACTGGAGGGAAGTTTGGGACAAATGTGACCAAACGCCGGTTTCAGTACTTGGCATATGTTGGCTATAAAAAGTCGTAATTTCAAAACTGCGAATACGTGCATAGAGCCAGAATTTGGCTCCAAAATATGGCTCAGGCCTCGAAATTGGGATATTTGGGATATTTTGAAACTGCAGGGGGGTTTGGGAAAAATGTGACCAAACGCCGCTTTCAGTACTTGGCATATGTTGGGTATAAAAAGACATAATTTCGAACTGCGAATACGTGCAGATAGCCAGAATTTGGCTCCAAAATATGGCTCAGGCCTCGAAATTGGGATAACAGGGATATTTTGAAAACTGCAAGGATGTTTGGGACAAATGTGACCAAACGCCGCTTTCAGTACTTGGCATATGTTGGGTATAAAAAGATGTAATTTCGAACTGCGAATACGTGCAGAGAGCCAGAATTTGGCTCCAATATATAGCTCAGGCCTCGAAATTGGGATATTTGCTTTGTTTTGAAAACTGCAGGGAGTTTGTGCAGAATGCGACTCACTGCTGCTTTCAGTACTTGGCATATGTTGGGTATAAAAAGTTTTAATATCAAACTGCGAATACATGCAGAGAGCCAGAATTTGGCCCCAAATTATGGCTCAGGCCTCGAAATTGGGATATTTGGGATATTTTGAAAACTGCGGGGAGGTTTGGGACAAATGTGACCAAACGCCGCTTTCAGTACTTGGCATATGTTGGGTATAAAAAGACATAATTTCGAACTGCGAATACGTGCAGATAGCCAGAATTTTTCTCCAAAATATGGCTCAGGCCTCGAAATTGGGATATTTGGGATATTTTGAAAACTGCAAGGATGTTTGGGACAAATGTGACCAAATGCCGCTTTCAGTACTTGGCATATGTTGGGAATAAAAAGATGTAATTTCTAACTGCGAATACGTGCAGAGAGCCATAATTTGGCTCCAAAATATGGATCAGGCCTCGAAATTCTGATATTTGCGTTATTTTGAAAACTGGAGGGGACTTTGGGTAAAATGTGACTCACTGCCACTTTCAGTACTTGGCATATGTTGGGTATAAAAAAGTCGCAATTTCAAACTGCGAATACGTGCAGAGATCCAGAATTTGGCTCCAAATTACGGCTCAGGCTTTGAAATTGGGATGTTTGAGATATTTTGAAAACTGCAGGGAGGTTTGGGACAAATGTGACCAAACCTGCTTTCAGTACTTGGCATATGTTGGGTATAAAAAGACATAATTTCGAACTGCGAATACGTGCAGATAGCCAGAATTTGGCTCCAAAATATTGCTCAGGCCTCGAAATTGGGATGTTTGAGATATTTTGAAAACTGCAGGGGAGTTAGTGCAAAATGCGACTCACTGCTGTTTTCAGTACTTGGCATATGTTGGGTATAAAAAGTTGTAATATCAAACTGCGAATACATGCAGAGAGCCAGAATTTGGCCCCAAATTATGGCTCAGGCCTCGAAATTGGGATATTTGGGATATTTTGAAAACTGCCGGGAGGTTTGGGACAAATGTGACCAAACGCCGCTTTCAGTACTTGGCATATGTTGGGTATAAAAAGACATAATTTCGAACTGCGAATACGTGCAGATAGCCAAAATTTGGCTCCAAAATATGGCTCAGGCCTCGAAATTGGGATATTTGGGATATTTTGAAAACTGCAAGGATGTTTGGGACAAATGTGACCAAATGCCGCTTTCAGTAATTGGCATATGTTGGGTATAAAAAGATGTAATTTCTAACTGCGAATACGTGCAGAGAGCCAGAATTTGGCTCCAAAATATGGCTCAGGCCTCGAAATTGGGATATTTGCGTTATTTTGAAAACTGGAGGGGAGTTTGGGTAAAATGTGACTCACTGCCACTTTCAGTACTTGGCATATGTTGGGTATAAAAAAGTCGCAATTTCAAACTGCGAATACGTGCAGAGAGCCAGAATTTGGCTACAAAATATGACTCAGGCCTCAAAATTGGGAACTTTGGGATATTTTGAAAACTGCAGGGGAGTTTGGGACAAATATGACCAAATGCCGCTCTCAGTACTTGACATATGTTGGGTATAAAAAAGTCGCAATTTCAAACTGCGAATACGTGCAGAGAGCCAGAATTTGGGTCCAAAATATGGTTCAGGTCTCGAAATTGGGATGTTTGGGATATTTTGAAAACTGCAGGGAAGTTTGTGCAAAATGTGACTCACTGACGCTTTCAGGACTTGGCATATGTTGGGTATAAAAAGTCGTAATATCAAACTGCGAATACGTGCATAGAGCAAGAATTTGGCTCCAAAATATGGCTCAGGCCTAGAAATTGGGATGTTTGGGATATTTTGAAAACTGGAGGGAGGTTTGGGACAAATGTGACCAAACGCCGCTTTCAGTACTTGGCATATGTTGGGTATAAAAAGTCGTAACTTAAAACTGCGAATACGTGCAGAGAGCCAGAATTTGGCTCCAAAATATGGGTCAGGCCTCGAAATTGAGATATTTGGGATATTTCGAAAACTGCAGGGGAGTTTGTGCTAAATGTGACTCACTGTCGCTCTCAGGACTTGGCATATGTTGGGTATAAAAAGGCGTAATATCAAATTGCGAATACGTGCATAGAGCCAGAATTTGGCTCCAAAATATGGATCAGGCCTCGAAATTGGGATGTTTGGGATATTTTGAAAACTGGTGGAAGGTTTGGGACAAATGTGACCAAACGCCGTACTTGGCATATGATGGGTATAAAAAGTCGTAATTTCAAACTGCGAATACGTACAGAGAACCTGAATTTGGCTCCAAAATATGGTTCAGGCCTCGAAATTGGGATTTTGGGGATATTTTGAAAACTCCAGGGGAGTTTGTGCAAAATGTGACTCACTGCCACTTTCAGTACTTGGCATATGTTGGGTATAAAAAGTCGTAATATTAAACTGCGAATACGTGCAAAGAGCCAGAATTTGGCTCCAAAATATGGGTCAGGCCTCGATATTGGGATATTTGGGATATTTTGAAAACTGCAGGGACGTTTGGGACAAATGTGACCAAACGCCGCTTTCAGTACTTGGCATATGTTGAGTATAAAAAGACGTAATTTCGAACTGCGAATACGTGCAGAGAGCCAGAATTTGGCTCCAAAATATGGCTCAGGCCTCAAAATTGAGATATTTGGGATATTTTGAAAACTGCAGGGATGTTTGGGACAAATGGGACCAAACGCCGCTTTCAGTACTTGGCATATGTTGGGTATAAAAAGACGTAATATCGAACTGCGAATATGTGCAGAGAGCCAGAATTTGGCTCCAAAATATGGCTCAGGCCTCGAAATTGGGATATTTGGGATACTTTGAAAACTGGAAGGGAGTTTGTGCAAAATGTGACTCACTGCCGCTTTCAATACTTGGCATATGTTGGGTATAAAATTCGTAATATCAAACTGCGAATACGTGAAGAGAGCCAGAATTTGGCTCCAAAATATGGCTCAGGCCTCGATATTGGGATGTTTGGGATATTTTGAAAACTGCAGGAAGGTTTGGGACAAATGTGACCAAACGCTGCTTTTAGTACTTCGCATATGTTGGGTATAAAAAAGTCGTAATTTCAAACTCCGAATACGTGCAGAGAGCCAGAATTTGGGTCCAAAATATGGCTCAGGCCTCGAAATTGGGATGTTTGGGATATTTTGAAAACTGCAGAGGAGTTTGTGCTAAATGTGACTCACTGCTGTGTCCAGTACTTGGCATATGGTGGGTATAAAAAGACGTAATATCAAACTGCGAATACGTGCAGAGAGCCAGAATTTGGCTCCAAAATATGGCTCAGGCCTCGAAATTGGGATATTTGGGATATTTCGAAAACTGCAGGGGAGTTTGTGCAAAATGTGACTCACTGCTGCTTTCAGGACTTGGCATATGTTGGGTATAAAAAGGCGTAATATCAAACTGTGAATACTTGCATAGAGCCAGAATTTGGCTCCAAATAATGGCTTAGGCCTCGAAATTGGGATGTTTGGGATATTTTGAAAACTGGAGGGAAGTTTGGGACAAATGTGACCAAACGCCGCTTTCAGTACTTGGCATATGTTGGGTATAAAAAGTCGTAATATCAAACTGCGAATACAGGCAGAGAGCCAGAATTTGGCTCCAAAATATGGCTCAGGCCTCGAAATTGGGATATTTGGGATATTTTGAAAACTGCAGGGATGTTTGGGACAAATGTAACCAAACGCCGTTTTCAGTACTTGGCATATGTTGGGTATAAAAAGACGTAATTTCGAACTGCGAATATGTGCAGAGAGCCAGAATTTGGCTCCAAAATATGATAGCCAGAATATGTTGGGTATAAAAAGACGTAATTTCGAACTGCGAATATGTGCAGATAGCCAGAATTTGGCTCCAAAATATGGCTCAGGCCTCGAAATTGGGATAACAGGGATATTTTGAAAACTGCAAGGATGTTTGGGACAAATGTGACCAAACGCCGCTTTCAGTACTTGGCATATGTTGGGTATAAAAAGACATAATTTCGAACTGCGAATACGTGCAGAGAGCCAGAATTTGGCTCCAATATATAGCTCAGGCCTCGAAATTGGGTTATTTGCTTTGTTTTGAAAACTGGAGGGCAGTTTGGGCAAAATGTGACTCACTGCCGCTCTCAGTACTTAGCGTATGTTGGGTATAAAAAAGTTGCAATTTCAAACTGCGAATACGTGCAGAGAGCCCGAATTTGGGTCCAAAATATGGTTCAGGTCTCGAAATTTGGATGTTTGTTATATTTTGAAATCTGCAGGGAAGTTTGTGCAAAATGTGACTCACTGCGGCGTCCAGTACTTTGCATATGTTGGGAATAAAAAGTCGTAATATCAAACTGCGAATACGTGTATAGAGCAAGAATTTGGATGTTTGGGATATTTGGAAAACTGGTGTAAGGTTTGGGACAAATGTGACCAAACGCCGCTTTCAGTACTTGGCATATGATGGGTATAAAAAGTCGTAATTTCAATTTGCGAACACGTACAGAGAACCTGAATTTGGCTCCAAAATATTGTTCAGGCTTCGAAATTGGGATGTTTGGGATATTTTGAAAACTCTAGGGGAGTTTGTGCAAAATGTGACTCACTGCCACTTTCAGTACTTGGCATATGTTGGGTATAAAAAGTCGTAATATTAAACTGCGAATACGTGCAAAGAGCCAGAATTTGGCTCAAAAATATGGGTCAGGCCTCAATATTTGGATATTTGGGATATTTTGAAAACTGCAGGGATGTTTGGGACAAATGTGACCAAACGCCGCTTTCAGTACTTGGCATATGTTGGGTAAAAAAAGACGTAATTTCGAACTGCGAATACGTGCAGAGAGCCAGAATTTCGCTCCATAATATTGCTCAGGCCTCGAAATTGAGATGTGTAGGATATTTTGAAAACTGCAGGGGAGTTTGTGCAAAATGTGACTCACTGCCGCTTTCAGTACTTGGCATATGTTGGGTATAAAAAGTCGTAATATCAAACTGCGAATACAGGCAGAGAGCCAGAATTTGGCTCCAAAATATGGCTCAGGCCTCGAAATTGGGATATTTGGGATATTTTGAAAACTGCAGGGATGTTTGGGACAAATGTAACCAAACGCCGTTTTCAGTACTTGGCATATGTTGGGTATAAAAAGACGTAATTTCGAACTGCGAATATGTGCAGAGAGCCAGAATTTGGCTCCAAAATATGGCTCAGGCCTCGAAATTGGGATATTTGGGATACTTTGAAAACTGGAAGGGAGTTTGTGCAAAATGTGACTCACTGCCGCTTTCAATACTTGTCATATGTTGGGTATAAAATTCGTAATATCAAACTGCGAATACGTGAAGAGAGCCAGAATTTGGCTCCAAAATATGGCTCAGGCCTCGATATTGGGATGTTTGGGATATTTTGAAAACTGCAGGAAGGTTTGGGACAAATGTGACCAAACGCTGCTTTCAGTACTTCGCATATGTTATGTATAAAAAAGTCGTAATTTCAAACTCCGAATACGTGCAGAGAGCCAGAATTTGGGTCCAAAATATGGCTCAGGCCTCGAAATTGGGATGTTTGGGATATTTTGAAAACTGCAGGGGAGTTTGTGCTAAATGTGACTTACTGCCGCTTTCAGGACATGGCATATGTTGAGTATAAAAAGTCGTAATATCAAACTGCGAATACGTGCATAGAGCCAGAATTTGGCTCCAAAATATGGCTCAGGCTTAGAAATTGGGTTGTTTGGGATATTTTGAAAACTTTAGGGAGGTTTGTGACAAATGTGACCAAACGCCGCTTCCAGCACTTGGCATATGTTGGGTATAAAAAAGTCGCAATTTCAAACTGCGAATACATGCAGAGAGCCAGAATTTGGCTCCAAAATATGGCTTAGGGCCTCGAAATGGGGATATTTTGGATATTTTGAAAACTACAGGGGAGTTTGTTCAAAATGTGACTCACTGCCGTTTTTAGGACTTGGCATATGTTGGGTATAAGAAGTCGTAATTTAAAACTGCAAATACGTGCAGAGAGCCAGAATTTGGCTCCAAAATATGGCTCAGGCCTCGATATTGGGATGTTTGGGATATTTTGAAAACTGCAGGGGCGTTTGTGCAAAATGTGACTCACTGCCGCTTTCAGTACTTGGCATATGTTGGGTATAAAAAGTCGTAATATCACACTGCGAATACATGCAGAGGGCCAGAATTTGGCTCCAAAATATTGCTCAGGCCTCGAAATTGGGATATTTGTGTTATTACTGGAGGGGAGTTTGGGCAAAAAGTGACTCACTGCCGCTTTCAGTACTTGGCATATGTTGGGTATAAAAAAGTCGCAATTTCAAACTGCGAATACGTGCCGAGATCCTTAATTTGGCTCCAAAATATGGCTCAGGCCTCGAAGTTGGGTATATTTGGGATATTTCGAAAACTGCAGGGGAGTTTATGCAAAATGTGACTCAATGCCGCTTTCAGGACTTGGCATATGTTGGGTATAAAAAAGTCGCAATTTCAAACTGCGAATATGTGCAGCGAGCCAGAATTTGGCTCCAAAATATGGATCAGGCCTCGAAATTGGGATGTTTGGGATATTTTGAAATCTGCAGGGGACTTTGGGACATATATGACCAAACGCCGCTTTCAGTTCTTGGCATAAGTTGGGTATAAAAAGTCGTAATTTCAAACAGCGAATGCGTGCAGAGAGCCTGAATTTGGTTTCAAAATATGGCTCAGGCCTCAAAATTGGGATATTTGGGATATTTTGAAAACTGTAAAGAGGTTTGGGACAAATGTGACCAAACGCCGCTTTCAGTACTTCGCATATGTTGGGTATAAAAATCATAATTTCAAACTGCGAATACGTGCAGAGTCAGAATTTGACTCCAAAATATGGCTCAGGCCTCGAAATTGGGATGTTTGGGATATTTTGAAAACTGGAGGGGAGTTTGGGCCAAATGTGACTCACTGCCGCTTTCAGTACTTGGCATATGTTGGGTATAAAAATTTGTAATATCAAACTGCGAATACATGCAGAGAGCCAGAATTTGGCTTCTAAATATGGCTCAGGCGTCGAAATTGGGATATTTGGGATATTTTGAAAACGGCGGGGAGGTTTGGGACAAATGTGACCAAACGCCGCTTTCAGTACTTGGCATATGTTGTGTATAAAAAGATGTAATTTCAAACTGCGAATACGTGCAGAGAGCCAGAATTTGGCTCCAAAATATGGCTCAGGCCTCGAAATTGGGATATTTGCGATATTTTGAAAACTGGAGGGGTGTTTGGGCCAAATGTGACTCACTGCCGCTTTCAGTACTTGGCATATGTTGGGTATATAGAAGTCGCAATTTCAAACTGCGAATACGTGCAGAGAGCCAGAATTTGGATCCAAAATATGGCTCAGGCCTCGAAATTGGGATATTTGGGAAATTTCGAAAACTGCAGGGGAGTTTGTGCAAAATGTGACTCACTGTCGCTTTCAGGACTTTGCATATGTTGGGTATAAAAATTGGTAATATCAAACTGCAAATACGTGTATAGAGCCAAAATTTGGCTCCAAATTATGGCTCAGGTTTCGAAATTGGAAAGTTTGGGATGATTTGAAAACTGCAGGTTAGTTTAGGACAAATATGACCAAACGCCGCTTTCAGTACTTGACATATGTTCGGTATAAAAAACTCGCAATTTCAAACTGCAAATACACGCATAGAGCCAGAATTTGGCTCCAAAATATGGCTCAGGCCTCGAAATTGGGATGTTTGGGATATTTTGAAAACTGCAGGGAAGTTTGTGCAAAATGTGACTCACTGCTGCGTCCAGTACTTTGCATATGTTGGGTATAAGAAGTCGTAATATCAAACTGCGAATACGTGCAGAGAGCCAGAATTTGGCTCAAAAATATGGCTCAGGCCTCGAAATTGAGATATTTGGGATATTTCGAAAACTGCAGGGGAGTTTGTGCAAAATGTGACTCACTGCCGCTTTCAGGACTTGGCATATGTTGGGTATAAAAAGTCGTAATATCAAACTGCGAATACGTGCATAGAGCCAGAATTTGGCTCCAAAATATGGATCAGGCCTCGAAATATGGATGTTTGGGATATTTGGAAAACTGGTGTAAGGTTTGGGACAAATGTGACCAAACGCCGCTTTCAGTACTTGGCATATGATGGGTATAAAAAGTCGTAATTTCAATCTGCGAATACGTACAGAGAACCTGAATTTGGCTCCAAAATATTGTTCAGGCTTCGAAATTGGGATGTTTGGGATATTTTGAAAACTCTAGGGGAGTTTGTGCAAAATGTGACTCACTGCCACTTTCAGTACTTGGCATATGTTGGGTATAAAAAGTCGTAATATTAAACTGCGAATACGTGCAAAGAGCCAGAATTTGGCTCAAAAATATGGGTCAGGCCTCAATATTTGGATATTTGGGATATTTTGAAAACTGCAGGGATGTTTGGGACAAATGTGACCAAACGCCGCTTTCAGTACTTGGCATATGTTGGGTAAAAAAAGACGTAATTTCGAACTGCGAATACGTGCAGAGAGCCAGAATTTCGCTCCATAATATTGCTCAGGCCTCGAAATTGAGATGTGTAGGATATTTTGAAAACTGCAGGGGAGTTTGTGCAAAATGTGACTCACTGCCGCTTTCAGTACTTGGCATATGTTGGGTATAAAAAGTCGTAATATCAAACTGCGAATACAGGCAGAGAGCCAGAATTTGGCTCCAAAATATGGCTCAGGCCTCGAAATTGGGATATTTGGGATATTTTGAAAACTGCAGGGATGTTTGGGACAAATGTAACCAAACGCCGTTTTCAGTACTTGGCATATGTTGGGTATAAAAAGACGTAATTTCGAACTGCGAATATGTGCAGAGAGCCAGAATTTGGCTCCAAAATATGGCTCAGGCCTCGAAATTGGGATATTTGGGATACTTTGAAAACTGGAAGGGAGTTTGTGCAAAATGTGACTCACTGCCGCTTTCAATACTTGGCATATGTTGGGTATAAAATTCGTAATATCAAACTGCGAATACGTGAAGAGAGCCAGAAATTGGCTCCAAAATATGGCTCAGGCCTCGATATTGGGATGTTTGGGATATTTTGAAAACTGCAGGAAGGTTTGGGACAAATGTGACCAAACGCTGCTTTCAGTACTTCGCATATGTTATGTATAAAAAAGTCGTAATTTCAAACTCCGAATACGTGCAGAGAGCCAGAATTTGGGTCCAAAATATGGCTCAGGCCTCGAAATTGGGATGTTTGGGATATTTTGAAAACTGCAGGGGAGTTTGTGCTAAATGTGACTTACTGCCGCTTTCAGGACATGGCATATGTTGAGTATAAAAAGTCGTAATATCAAACTGCGAATACGTGCATAGAGCCAGAATTTGGCTCCAAAATATGGCTCAGGCTTAGAAATTGGGTTGTTTGGGATATTTTGAAAACTTTAGGGAGGTTTGTGACAAATGTGACCAAACGCCGCTTCCAGCACTTGGCATATGTTGGGTATAAAAAAGTCGCAATTTCAAACTGCGAATACATGCAGAGAGCCAGAATTTGGCTCCAAAATATGGCTTAGGGCCTCGAAATGGGGATATTTTGGATATTTTGAAAACTACAGGGGAGTTTGTTCAAAATGTGACTCACTGCCGTTTTTAGGACTTGGCATATGTTGGGTATAAGAAGTCGTAATTTAAAACTGCAAATACGTGCAGAGAGCTAGAATTTGGCTCCAAAATATGGCTCAGGCCTCGATATTGGGATGTTTGGGATATTTTGAAAACTGCAGGGGCGTTTGTGCAAAATGTGACTCACTGCCGCTTTCAGTACTTGGCATATGTTGGGTATAAAAAGTCGTAATATCACACTGCGAATACATGCAGAGGGCCAGAATTTGGCTCCAAAATATTGCTCAGGCCTCGAAATTGGGATATTTGTGTTATTACTGGAGGGGAGTTTGGGCAAAAAGTGACTCACTGCCGCTTTCAGTACTTGGCATATGTTGGGTATAAAAAAGTCGCAATTTCAAACTGCGAATACGTGCCGAGATCCTTAATTTGGCTCCAAAATATGGCTCAGGCCTCGAAGTTGGGTATATTTGGGATATTTCGAAAACTGCAGGGGAGTTTATGCAAAATGTGACTCAATGCCGCTTTCAGGACTTGGCATATGTTGGGTATAAAAAAGTCGCAATTTCAAACTGCGAATATGTGCAGCGAGCCAGAATTTGGCTCCAAAATATGGATCAGGCCTCGAAATTGGGATGTTTGGGATATTTTGAAATCTGCAGGGGACTTTGGGACATATATGACCAAACGCCGCTTTCAGTTCTTGGCATAAGTTGGGTATAAAAAGTCGTAATTTCAAACAGCGAATGCGTGCAGAGAGCCTGAATTTGGTTTCAAAATATGGCTCAGGCCTCAAAATTGGGATATTTGGGATATTTTGAAAACTGTAAAGAGGTTTGGGACAAATGTGACCAAACGCCGCTTTCAGTACTTCGCATATGTTGGGTATAAAAATCATAATTTCAAACTGCGAATACGTGCAGAGTCAGAATTTGACTCCAAAATAAGGCTCAGGCCTCGAAATTGGGATGTTTGGGATATTTTGAAAACTGGAGGGGAGTTTGGGCCAAATGTGACTCACTGCCGCTTTCAGTACTTGGCATATGTTGGGTATAAAAATTTGTAATATCAAACTGCGAATACATGCAGAGAGCCAGAATTTGGCTTCTAAATATGGCTCAGGCGTCGAAATTGGGATATTTGGGATATTTTGAAAACGGCGGGGAGGTTTGGGACAAATGTGACCAAACGCCGCTTTCAGTACTTGGCATATGTTGTGTATAAAAAGATGTAATTTCAAACTGCGAATACGTGCAGAGAGCCAGAATTTGGCTCCAAAATATGGCTCAGGCCTCGAAATTGGGATATTTGCGATATTTTGAAAACTGGAGGGGTGTTTGGGCCAAATGTGACTCACTGCCGCTTTCAGTACTTGGCATATGTTGGGTATATAGAAGTCGCAATTTCAAACTGCGAATACTTGCAGAGAGCCAGAATTTGGATCCAAAATATGGCTCAGGCCTCGAAATTGGGATATTTGGGAAATTTCGAAAACTGCAGGGGAGTTTGTGCAAAATGTGACTCACTGTCGCTTTCAGGACTTTGCATATGTTGGGTATAAAAATTGGTAATATCAAACTGCAAATACGTGTATAGAGCCAAAATTTGGCTCCAAATTATGGCTCAGGTTTCGAAATTGGAAAGTTTGGGATGATTTGAAAACTGCAGGGGAGTTTAGGACAAATATGACCAAACGCCGCTTTCAGTACTTGACATATGTTCGGTATAAAAAACTCGCAATTTCAAACTGCAAATACACGCATAGAGCCAGAATTTGGCTCCAAAATATGGCTCAGGCCTCGAAATTGGGATATTCGCATTATTTTGAAAACTGGAGGGGAGTTTGGGCAAAATGTGACTCACTGAAACTTTCAGTACTTGGCAAATGTTGGGTATAAAAATGTCGCAATTTCAAACTGCGAATACGTGCAAAAAAACAGTATTTGGCTCCAAAATATGGCTCAGGCCTCGAAATTGGGATATTTGGGATATTTTGAAAACTGCAGGGGAGTTTGTGCAAAATGTGACTCACTGCCGCTTTCAGGACTTGGCATATGTTGGGTATAAAAAGTCGTAATATTCAACTGCGAATACGTGCAAAGAGCCAGAATTTGGCTCCAAAATATGGGTCAGGCCTCGATATTGGGATATTTGGGATATTTTGTAAACTGCAGGGAGGTTTGGGACAAATGTGACCAAACGCCGCTTTCAGTCCTTCACATATGTTGGGTATAAAAAAGTCGTAATTTCAAACTGCGAATACATGTAGAGAGCCAGAATTTAGCTCCAAAATATTGCTCAGGCCTCGAAATTGGGATGTTTGAGATATTTTGAAAACTGCAGGGAGGTTTGGGACAAATGTGACCAAACCTGCTTTCAGTACTTGGCATATGTTGGGTATAAAAAAAGTCGCAATTTCAAACTGCGAATACGTGCAGAGATCCAGAATTTGACTCCAAATTATGGCTCAGGCTTTGAAATTGGGATGTTTGAGATATTTTGAAAACTGCAGGGAGGTTTGGGACAAAATGTGACCAAACGCTGCTTTCAGTACTTGGCATATGTTGGGTATAAAAAAAGTCGCAATTTCAAACTGCGAATACGTGCAGAGATCCAGAATTTGGCTCCAAAATATGGCTCAGGCCTCGAAATTGGGATATTTTGAAAACTGCAGGGGAGTTTGTGCAAAATGTGACTCACTGCCACTTTCAGGACTTGGCATATGTTGGGTATAAAAAGTTGCAATTTCAAACTGCGAATACGTGCAGAGAGCCAGAATTTGGCTCCAAAATATGACTCAGGCCTCGAAATTGGGAAGTTTGGGATATTTTGAAAACTGCAGGGGAGTTTGGGACAAATATGACCAAATGCCGCTCTCAGTACTTGACATATGTTGGGTATAAAAAAGTCGCAATTTCAAACTGCGAATACATACAGAGAGCCAGAATTTGGGTATAAAATATGGTTCAGGTCTCGAAATTGGGATGTTTGGGATATTTTGAAAACTACAGGGAAGTTTGTGCAAAATGTGACTCATTGCTGCGTCCAGTACTTTTGCATATGTTGGGTATAAAAAGTCGTAACTTAAAACTGCGAATACGTGCAGAGAGCCAGAATTTGGCTCCAAAATATGGATCAGGCCTCGAAATTGGGATATTTCGAAAACTGCAGGGGAGTTTGTGCTAAATGTGACTCACTGCCGCTCTCAGGACTTAGCATATGTTGGGTATAAAAAGGAGTAATATCAAACTGCGAATACGTACAGAGAACCTGAATTTGGCTCCAAAATATGGCTCAGGCCTCGAAATTGGTATGTTTGGGATATTTTGAAAACTTCACGGGAGTTTGTGCAAAATGTGACTCACTGCCACTTTCAGTACTTGGCATATGTTGGGTATAAAAAAAGTCGCAATTTCAAACTGCGAATACGTGCAGAGATCCAGAATTTTGCTCCAAAATATGGGTCAGGCCTCGAAATTGGGATATTTTGAAAACTGCAGGGGAGTTTGTGCAAAATGTGACTCACTGCCACTTTCAGGACTTGGCATATGTTGGGTATAAAAAGTTGCAATTTCAAACTGCGAATACGTGCAGAGAGCCAGAATTTTGCTCCAAAATATGGCTCAGGCCTCGAAATTGAGATATTTGGGATATTTTGAAAACTGCGGGGAGGTTTGGGACAAATGTGACCAAACGCCGCTTTCAGTACTTGGCATATGTTGGGTATAAAAAGATGTAATTTCAAACTGCGAATACATGCAGAGAGCCAGAATTTGGCTCCAAAATATGGCTCAGGCCTCGAAATTGGGATATTTCCGTTATTTTGAAAACTGGAGGGGAGTTTGGGCAAAATGTGACTCACTGCCGCTTTCAGTACTTGGCATATGTTGGGAATAAAAAAGTCGCAATTTCAAACTGCGAATACGTGCAGAGATCGAGAATTTGGCTCCAAAATATGGCTCAGGCCTCGAAATTGGGATATTTGGGATATTTCGTAAACTGCAGGGGAGTTTGTGCAAAATGTGACTCACTGCCGCTTTCAGGACTTGGCATACGTTGGGTATAAAAAGTCGTAATTTCAAACAGCGAATGCGTGCAGAGAGCCTGAATTTGGTTTCAAAATATGGCTCTGGCCTCGAAATTGGGATATTTGGGATATTTTGAAAACTGCAAAGAGGTTTGGGACAAATGTGACCAAACGCCGCTTTCAGTACTTCGCATATGATGGGTATAAATATTCGTAATTTCAAACTGCGAATACGTGCAGAGAGCAAGAATTTGGCTCCAAAATATGGCTCAGGCCTCGAAATTGGGATGTTTGGGATATTTTGAAAACTGCAGGGGAGTTTGTGCAAAATGTGACTCACTGCCGCTTTCAGTACTTGGCATATGTTGGGTATAAAAATTCGTAATATCAAACTGCGAATACATGCAGAGAGCCAGAATTTGGCTCCAAAATATGGCTCAGGCCTCGAAATTGGGATGTTTGAGATATTTTGAAAACTGCAGGGAGGTTTGGGACAAAATGTGACCAAACGCTGCTTTCAGTACTTGGCATATGTTGGGTATAAAAAAAGTCGCAATTTCAAACTGCGAATACGTGCAGAGATCCAGAATTTGGCTCCAAAATATGGCTCAGGCCTCGAAATTGAGATATTTTGAAAACTGCAGGGGAGTTTGTGCAAAATCTGACTCACTGCCTCTTTCAGGACTTGGCATATGTTGTGTATAAAAAGTCGCAATTTCAAATTGCGAATACGTGCAGAGAGCCAGAATTTGGCTCCAAAATGTGGCTCAGGCCTCGAAATTCGGATATTTGAGATATTTTGAAAACTGGAGGGGAGTTTGTGCAAAATGTGACCCACTGCTGCTTTCAGTACTTGGCATATGTTGGGTATAAAATTCGTAATATCAAATTGCGAATACGTGCAGAGAGGCAGAATTTGGCTCCAAAATATGGCTCAGGCCTCGATATTGGGATGTTTGGGATATTTTGAAATCTGCAGTTAGATTTGGGACAAATGTGACCAAACGCCGCTTTCAGTACTTGGCATATGTTGGTATAAGAAGTTGTAATTTTAAACTGCGAATACGTGCAGAGAGCCAGAATTTGGTTCCAAAATATGGCTCAGGCCTCGATATTGGGATGTTTGGGATATTTTGAAAACTGGAGGGAGGTTTGGGACAAATGTGACCAAACGCCGCTTTCATCACTTGGCATATGTTGGGTATAAAAAGTCATAACTTAAAACTGCGAATACGTGCAGAGAGCCAGAATTTGGCTCCAAAATATGGCTCAGGCCTCGAAATTGGGATATTTGGGATATTTCGAAAACTGCTGGGGAGTTTGTGCAAAATGTGACTCACTGACGCGTCCAGTACTTGGCATATGTTGGGTATAAAAAGTCGTAATATCAAACTGCGAATACGTGCATAGAGCCAGAATTTGGCTCCAAAATATGGCTCAGGCCTCGAAATTGGGATGTTTGGGATATTTTGAAAACTGGAGGGAGGTTTGGGACAAATGTGACCAAACGCCGCTTTCAGCACTTGGCATATGTTGGGTATAAAAAGTCATAACTTAAAACTGCGAATACGTGCAGAGAGCCAGAATTTTGCTCCAAAATATGGCTCAGGCCTCGAAATTGGGATATTTGGGATATTTCGAAAACTGCTGGGGAGTTTGTTCAAAATGTGACTCAATGCCGCTTCCAGGACTTGGCATAAGTTGGGTATAAAAAGTCGTAATATCAAACAGCGAATACGTGCATAGAGCCAGAATTTGGCTCCAAAATATGGCTCAGGCTTAGAAATTGGGTTGTTTGGGATATTTTGAAAACTTTAGGGAGGTTTGTGACAAATGTGACCAAACGCCGCTTCCAGCACTTGGCATATGTTGGGTATAAAAAAGTCGCAATTTCAAACTGCGAATACATGCAGAGAGCCAGAATTTGGCTCCATAATATGGCTTAGGGCCTGGAAATGGGGATATTTTGGATATTTTGAAAACTACAGGGGAGTTTGTTCAAAATGTGACTCACTGCCGTTTTTAGGACTTGGCATATGTTGGGTATAAGAAGTCGTAATTTAAAACTGCAAATACGAGCAGAGAGCTAGAATTTGGCTCCAAAATATGGCTCAGGCCTCGATATTGGGATGTTTGGGATATTTTGAAAACTGCAGGGGCGTTTGTGCAAAATGTGACTCACTGCCGCTTTCAGTACTTGGCATATGTTGGGTATAAAAAGTCGTAATATCAAACTGCGAATACATGCAGAAAGCCAGAATTTGGCTCCAAAATATTGCTCAGGCCTCGAAATTGGGATATTTGTGTTATTACTGGAGGGGAGTTTGGGCAAAAAGTGACTCACTGCCGCTTTCAGTACTTGGCATATGTTGGGTATAAAAAAGTCGCAATTTCAAACTGCGAATACGTGCCGAGATCCTTAATTTGGCTCCAAAATATGGCTCAGGCCTCGAAGTTGGGTATATTTGGGATATTTCGAAAACTGCAGGGGAGTTTATGCAAAATGTGACTCAATGCCGCTTTCAGGACTTGGCATATGTTGGGTATAAAAAAGTCGCAATTTCAAACTGCGAATATGTGCAGCGAGCCAGAATTTGGCTCCAAAATATGGATCAGGCCTCGAAATTGGGATGTTTGGGATATTTTGAAATCTGCAGGGGACTTTGGGACATATATGACCAAACGCCGCTTTCAGTACTTGGCATAAGTTGGGTATAAAAAGTCGTAATTTCAAACAACGAATGCGTGCAGAGAGCCTGAATTTGGTTTCAAAATATGGCTCAGGACTCAAAATTGGGATATTTGGGATATTTTGAAAACTGCAAAGAGGTTTGGGACAAATGTGACCAAACGCCGCTTTCAGTACTTCGCATATGATGGGTATAAAAAGTCGCAATTTCAAACTGCGAATACGTGCAGAGAGCCAGAATTTGGCTCCAAAATATGGCTCAGGCCTCGAAATTGGGATATTTGCGTTATTTTGAAAACCGGAGGGAAGTTTGGGCAAAATGTGACTCACTGCCGTTTTCAGTACTTGGCATATGTTGGGAATAAAAAAGTTGCTATTTCAAACTGCGAATACGGGCAGAGATCGAAAATTTGGCTCCAAAATATGGCTCAGGCCTCAAAATTTGGATATTTGGGATATTTCGAAAACTGCATGGGAGTTTGTGCAAAATGTGACTCACTGCCGCTTTCAGGACTTTGTATATGTTGGGTATAAAGATTGGTAATATCAAACTGCGAATACGTGCATAGAGCCAGAATTTGGCTCCAAATTACGGCTCAGGTTTCGAAATTGGGAAGTTTGGGATATTTTGAAAACTGCAGGGGACTTTGGGACAAATATGACCAAACGCCGCTTTCAGTACTTGACATATGTTCGGTATAAAAAACTCGCAATTTCAAACTGCAAATACACGCATAGAGCCAGAATTTGGCTCCAAAATATGGCTCAGGCCTCGAAATTGGGATATTCGCATTATTTTGAAAACTGGAGGGGAGTTTGGGCAAAATGTGACTCACTGAAACTTTCAGTACTTGGCAAATGTTGGGTATAAAAATGTCGCAATTTCAAACTGCGAATACGTGCAAAAAAACAGTATTTGGCTCCAAAATATGGCTCAGGCCTCGAAATTGGGATATTTGGGATATTTTGAAAACTGCAGGGGAGTTTGTGCAAAATGTGACTCACTGCCGCTTTCAGGACTTGGCATATGTTGGGTATAAAAAGTCGTAATATTCAACTGCGAATACGTGCAAAGAGCCAGAATTTGGCTCCAAAATATGGGTCAGGCCTCGATATTGGGATATTTGGGATATTTTGTAAACTGCAGGGAGGTTTGGGACAAATGTGACCAAACGCCGCTTTCAGTCCTTCACATATGTTGGGTATAAAAAAGTCGTAATTTCAAACTGCGAATACATGTAGAGAGCCAGAATTTAGCTCCAAAATATTGCTCAGGCCTCGAAATTGGGATGTTTGAGATATTTTGAAAACTGCAGGGAGGTTTGGGACAAATGTGACCAAACCTGCTTTCAGTACTTGGCATATGTTGGGTATAAAAAAAGTCGCAATTTCAAACTGCGAATACGTGCAGAGATCCAGAATTTGACTCCAAATTATGGCTCAGGCTTTGAAATTGGGATGTTTGAGATATTTTGAAAACTGCAGGGAGGTTTGGGACAAAATGTGACCAAACGCTGCTTTCAGTACTTGGCATATGTTGGGTATAAAAAAAGTCGCAATTTCAAACTGCGAATACGTGCAGAGATCCAGAATTTGGCTCCAAAATATGGCTCAGGCCTCGAAATTGGGATATTTTGAAAACTGCAGGGGAGTTTGTGCAAAATGTGACTCACTGCCACTTTCAGGACTTGGCATATGTTGGGTATAAAAAGTTGCAATTTCAAACTGCGAATACGTGCAGAGAGCCAGAATTTGGCTCCAAAATATGACTCAGGCCTCGAAATTGGGAAGTTTGGGATATTTTGAAAACTGCAGGGGAGTTTGGGACAAATATGACCAAATGCCGCTCTCAGTACTTGACATATGTTGGGTATAAAAAAGTCGCAATTTCAAACTGCGAATACATACAGAGAGCCAGAATTTGGGTATAAAATATGGTTCAGGTCTCGAAATTGGGATGTTTGGGATATTTTGAAAACTACAGGGAAGTTTGTGCAAAATGTGACTCATTGCTGCGTCCAGTACTTTTGCATATGTTGGGTATAAAAAGTCGTAACTTAAAACTGCGAATACGTGCAGAGAGCCAGAATTTGGCTCCAAAATATGGATCAGGCCTCGAAATTGGGATATTTGGGATATTTCGAAAACTGCAGGGGAGTTTGTGCTAAATGTGACTCACTGCCGCTCTCAGGACTTAGCATATGTTGGGTATAAAAAGGAGTAATATCAAACTGCGAATACGTACAGAGAACCTGAATTTGGCTCCAAAATATGGCTCAGGCCTCGAAATTGGTATGTTTGGGATATTTTGAAAACTTCACGGGAGTTTGTGCAAAATGTGACTCACTGCCACTTTCAGTACTTGGCATATGTTGGGTATAAAAAAAGTCGCAATTTCAAACTGCGAATACGTGCAGAGATCCAGAATTTTGCTCCAAAATATGGGTCAGGCCTCGAAATTGGGATATTTTGAAAACTGCAGGGGAGTTTGTGCAAAATGTGACTCACTGCCACTTTCAGGACTTGGCATATGTTGGGTATAAAAAGTTGCAATTTCAAACTGCGAATACGTGCAGAGAGCCAGAATTTTGCTCCAAAATATGGCTCAGGCCTCGAAATTGAGATATTTGGGATATTTTGAAAACTGCGGGGAGGTTTGGGACAAATGTGACCAAACGCCGCTTTCAGTACTTGGCATATGTTGGGTATAAAAAGATGTAATTTCAAACTGCGAATACATGCAGAGAGCCAGAATTTGGCTCCAAAATATGGCTCAGGCCTCGAAATTGGGATATTTCCGTTATTTTGAAAACTGGAGGGGAGTTTGGGCAAAATGTGACTCACTGCCGCTTTCAGTACTTGGCATATGTTGGGAATAAAAAAGTCGCAATTTCAAACTGCGAATACGTGCAGAGATCGAGAATTTGGCTCCAAAATATGGCTCAGGCCTCGAAATTGGGATATTTGGGATATTTCGTAAACTGCAGGGGAGTTTGTGCAAAATGTGACTCACTGCCGCTTTCAGGACTTGGCATACGTTGGGTATAAAAAGTCGTAATTTCAAACAGCGAATGCGTGCAGAGAGCCTGAATTTGGTTTCAAAATATGGCTCTGGCCTCGAAATTGGGATATTTGGGATATTTTGAAAACTGCAAAGAGGTTTGGGACAAATGTGACCAAACGCCGCTTTCAGTACTTCGCATATGATGGGTATAAATATTCGTAATTTCAAACTGCGAATACGTGCAGAGAGCAAGAATTTGGCTCCAAAATATGGCTCAGGCCTCGAAATTGGGATGTTTGGGATATTTTGAAAACTGCAGGGGAGTTTGTGCAAAATGTGACTCACTGCCGCTTTCAGTACTTGGCATATGTTGGGTATAAAAATTCGTAATATCAAACTGCGAATACATGCAGAGAGCCAGAATTTGGCTCCAAAATATGGCTCAGGCCTCGAAATTGGGATGTTTGAGATATTTTGAAAACTGCAGGGAGGTTTGGGACAAAATGTGACCAAACGCTGCTTTCAGTACTTGGCATATGTTGGGTATAAAAAAAGTCGCAATTTCAAACTGCGAATACGTGCAGAGATCCAGAATTTGGCTCCAAAATATGGCTCAGGCCTCGAAATTGAGATATTTTGAAAACTGCAGGGGAGTTTGTGCAAAATCTGACTCACTGCCTCTTTCAGGACTTGGCATATGTTGTGTATAAAAAGTCGCAATTTCAAATTGCGAATACGTGCAGAGAGCCAGAATTTGGCTCCAAAATGTGGCTCAGGCCTCGAAATTCGGATATTTGAGATATTTTGAAAACTGGAGGGGAGTTTGTGCAAAATGTGACCCACTGCTGCTTTCAGTACTTGGCATATGTTGGGTATAAAATTCGTAATATCAAATTGCGAATACGTGCAGAGAGGCAGAATTTGGCTCCAAAATATGGCTCAGGCCTCGATATTGGGATGTTTGGGATATTTTGAAATCTGCAGTTAGATTTGGGACAAATGTGACCAAACGCCGCTTTCAGTACTTGGCATATGTTGGTATAAGAAGTTGTAATTTTAAACTGCGAATACGTGCAGAGAGCCAGAATTTGGTTCCAAAATATGGCTCAGGCCTCGATATTGGGATGTTTGGGATATTTTGAAAACTGGAGGGAGGTTTGGGACAAATGTGACCAAACGCCGCTTTCATCACTTGGCATATGTTGGGTATAAAAAGTCATAACTTAAAACTGCGAATACGTGCAGAGAGCCAGAATTTGGCTCCAAAATATGGCTCAGGCCTCGAAATTGGGATATTTGGGATATTTCGAAAACTGCTGGGGAGTTTGTGCAAAATGTGACTCACTGACGCGTCCAGTACTTGGCATATGTTGGGTATAAAAAGTCGTAATATCAAACTGCGAATACGTGCATAGAGCCAGAATTTGGCTCCAAAATATGGCTCAGGCCTCGAAATTGGGATGTTTGGGATATTTTGAAAACTGGAGGGAGGTTTGGGACAAATGTGACCAAACGCCGCTTTCAGCACTTGGCATATGTTGGGTATAAAAAGTCATAACTTAAAACTGCGAATACGTGCAGAGAGCCAGAATTTTGCTCCAAAATATGGCTCAGGCCTCGAAATTGGGATATTTGGGATATTTCGAAAACTGCTGGGGAGTTTGTTCAAAATGTGACTCAATGCCGCTTCCAGGACTTGGCATAAGTTGGGTATAAAAAGTCGTAATATCAAACAGCGAATACGTGCATAGAGCCAGAATTTGGCTCCAAAATATGGCTCAGGCTTAGAAATTGGGTTGTTTGGGATATTTTGAAAACTTTAGGGAGGTTTGTGACAAATGTGACCAAACGCCGCTTCCAGCACTTGGCATATGTTGGGTATAAAAAAGTCGCAATTTCAAACTGCGAATACATGCAGAGAGCCAGAATTTGGCTCCATAATATGGCTTAGGGCCTCGATATTGGGATGTTTGGGATATTTTGAAAACTGCAGGGGCGTTTGTGCAAAATGTGACTCACTGCCGCTTTCAGTACTTGGCATATGTTGGGTATAAAAAGTCGTAATATCAAACTGCGAATACATGCAGAAAGCCAGAATTTGGCTCCAAAATATTGCTCAGGCCTCGAAATTGGGATATTTGTGTTATTACTGGAGGGGAGTTTGGGCAAAAGTGACTCACTGCCGCTTTCAGTACTTGGCATATGTTGGGTATAAAAAAGTCGCAATTTCAAACTGCGAATACGTGCCGAGATCCTTAATTTGGCTCCAAAATATGGCTCAGGCCTCGAAGTTGGGTATATTTGGGATATTTCGAAAACTGCAGGGGAGTTTATGCAAAATGTGACTCAATGCCGCTTTCAGGACTTGGCATATGTTGGGTATAAAAAAGTCGCAATTTCAAACTGCGAATATGTGCAGCGAGCCAGAATTTGGCTCCAAAATATGGATCAGGCCTCGAAATTGGGATGTTTGGGATATTTTGAAATCTGCAGGGGACTTTGGGACATATATGACCAAACGCCGCTTTCAGTACTTGGCATAAGTTGGGTATAAAAAGTCGTAATTTCAAACAACGAATGCGTGCAGAGAGCCTGAATTTGGTTTCAAATATGGCTCAGGACTCAAAATTGGGATATTTGGGATATTTTGAAAACTGCAAAGAGGTTTGGGACAAATGTGACCAAACGCCGCTTTCAGTACTTCGCATATGATGGGTATAAAAAGTCGCAATTTCAAACTGCGAATACGTGCAGAGAGCCAGAATTTGGCTCCAAAATATGGCTCAGGCCTCGAAATTGGGATATTTGCGTTATTTTGAAAACCGGAGGGAAGTTTGGGCAAAATGTGACTCACTGCCGTTTTCAGTACTTGGCATATGTTGGGAATAAAAAAGTTGCTATTTCAAACTGCGAATACGGGCAGAGATCGAAAATTTGGCTCCAAAATATGGCTCAGGCCTCAAAATTTGGATATTTGGGATATTTCGAAAACTGCATGGGAGTTTGTGCAAAATGTGACTCACTGCCGCTTTCAGGACTTTGTATATGTTGGGTATAAAGATTGGTAATATCAAACTGCGAATACGTGCATAGAGCCAGAATTTGGCTCCAAATTACGGCTCAGGTTTCGAAATTGGGAAGTTTGGGATATTTTGAAAACTGCAGGGGACTTTGGGACAAATATGACCAAACGCCGCTTTCAGTACTTGACATATGTTGGGTGTAAAAAAGTCGCAATTTCAAACTGCAAATACGTGCAGAGAGCCAGAATTTGGCTCCAAAATAAGGCTCAAGCCTCGAAATTGGGATGTTTGGGATATTTTGAAAACTGCAGGGGACTTTGGGACAAATATTACCAAACGCCGCTTACGGTACTTGGCATACGTTGGGTATAAAAAGTCGTAATTTCAAACAGCGAATGCGTGCAGAGAGCCTGAATTTGGTTTCAAAATATGGCTCAGGCCTCGAAATTGGGATATTTGGGATATTTCGAAAACTGTAGGGGAGTTTGTGCAAAATGTGACTCACTGCCACTTTCAGTACTTGGCATATGTTGGGTATAAAAAGTCGTAATATCAAACTGCGAAAACATGCAGAGAGCCAGAATTTGGCTCCAAAATATGGCTCAGGCTTCGAAATTTGGATATTTGGGATATTTTGAAAACTGCGGGGAGGTTTGGGACAAATGTGACCAAACGCCGCTTTCAGTACTTGGCATCTGTTGGGTATAAAAAGATGTAATTTCAAACTGCGAATACGTACAGAGAGCCAGAATTTGGTTCCAAAATATGGCTCAGGCCTCGAAATTGGGATATTTGAGTTATTTTGAAAACTGGAGGGGAGTTTGGGCAAAATGTGACTCACTGCCGTGTTCAATACTTGGCATATGTTGGGTATAAAAAAGTAGCAATTTCAAACTGCGAATACGTGCAAAAAAACAGTATTTGGCTCCAAAATAAGGCTCAGGCCTCGAAATTGGGATATTTGGGATGTTTTGAAAACTGCAGGGGAGTTTGTGCAAAATCTGACTCACTGCCGCTTTCAGGACTTGGCATATGTTGGGTATAAAAAGATATAATTTCAAACTGCGAATACTTGCAGAGAGCCAGAATTTGGCTCCAAAAATATGGCTCAGGCCTCGAAATTGGGATATTTGGGATATTTCGAAAACTGCTGGGGAGTTTGTGCAAAATGTGACTCACTGACGCGTCCAGTACTTGGCATATGTTGGGTATAAAAAGTCGTAATATCAAACTGCGAATACGTGCATAGAGCCAGAATTTGGCTCCAAAATATGGCTCAGGCCTCGAAATTGGGATGTTTGGGATATTTTGAAAACTGGAGGGAGGTTTGGGACAAATGTGACCAAACGCTGCTTTCAGCACTTGGCATATGTTGGGTATAAAAAGTCATAACTTAAAACTGCGAATACGTGCAGAGAGCCAGAATTTGGCTCCAAAATATGGCTCAGGCCTCGAAATTGGGATATTTGGGATATTTCGAAAACTGCTGGGGAGTTTGTTCAAAATGTGACTCACTGCCGCTTTCAGGACTTGGCATAAGTTGGGTATAAAAAGTCGTAATATCAAACAGCGAATACGTGCATAGAGCCAGAATTTGGCTCCAAAATATGGCTCAGGCTTAGAAATTGGGTTGTTTGGGATATTTTGAAACTTTAGGGAGGTTTGTGACAAATGTGACCAAACGCCGCTTCCAGCACTTGGCATATGTTGGGTATAAAAAAGTCGCAATTTCAAACTGCGAATACATGCAGAGAGCCAGAATTTGGCTCCAAAATATGGCTTAGGGCCTCGAAATGGGGATATTTTGGATATTTTGAAAACTACAGGGGAGTTTGTTCAAAATGTGACTCACTGCCGTTTTTAGGACTTGGCATATGTTGGGTATAAGAAGTCGTAATTTAAAACTGCAAATACGTGCAGAGAGCTAGAATTTGGCTCCAAAATATGGCTCAGGCCTCGATATTGGGATGTTTGGGATATTTTGAAAACTGCAGGGGCGTTTGTGCAAAATGTGACTCACTGCCGCTTTCAGTACTTGGCATATGTTGGGTATAAAAAGTCGTAATATCACACTGCGAATACATGCAGAGAGCCAGAATTTGGCTCCAAAATATTGCTCAGGCCTCGAAATTGGGATATTTGTGTTATTACTGGAGGGGAGTTTGGGCAAAAAGTGACTCACTGCCGCTTTCAGTACTTGGCATATGTTGGGTATAAAAAAGTCGCAATTTCAAACTGCGAATACGTGCCGAGATCCTTAATTTGGCTCCAAAATATGGCTCAGGCCTCGAAGTTGGGTATATTTGGGATATTTCGAAAACTGCAGGGGAGTTTATGCAAAATGTGACTCAATGCCGCTTTCAGGACTTGGCATATGTTGGGTATAAAAAAGTCGCAATTTCAAACTGCGAATATATGCAGCGAGCCAGAATTTGGCTCCAAAATATGGATCAGGCCTCGAAATTGGGATGTTTGGGATATTTTGAAATCTGCAGGGGACTTTGGGACATATATGACCAAACGCCGCTTTCAGTACTTGGCATAAGTTGGGTATAAAAAGTCGTAATTTCAAACAACGAATGCGTGCAGAGAGCCTGAATTTGGTTTCAAAATATGGCTCAGGCCTCAAAATTGGGATATTTGGGATATTTTGAAAACTGCAAAGAGGTTTGGGACAAATGTGACCAAACGCCGCTTTCAGTACTTCGCATATGATGGGTATAAAAAGTCGCAATTTCAAACTGCGAATACGGGCAGAGAGCCAGAATTTGGCTCCAAAATATGGCTCAGGCCTCGAAATTGGGATATTTGCGTTATTTTGAAAACCGGAGGGGAGTTTGGGCAAAATGTGACTCACTGCCGTTTTCAGTACTTGGCATATGTTGGGAATAAAAAAGTTGCTATTTCAAACTGCGAATACGGGCAGAGATCGAAAATTTGGCTCCAAAATATGGCTCAGGCCTCAAAATTGGGATATTTGGGATATTTCGAAAACTGCATGGGAGTTTGTGCAAAATGTGACTCACTGCCGCTTTCAGGACTTTGTATATGTTGGGTATAAAGATTGGTAATATCAAACTGCGAATACGTGCATAGAGCCAGAATTTGGCTCCAAATTATGGCTCAGGTTTCGAAATTGGGAAGTTTGGGATATTTTGAAAACTGCAGGGGACTTTGGGACAAATATGACCAAACGCCGCTTTCAGTACTTGACATATGTTGGGTGTAAAAAAGTCGCAATTTCAAACTGCAAATACGTGCAGAGAGCCAGAATTTGGCTCCAAAATAAGGCTCAAGCCTCGAAATTGGGATGTTTGGGATATTTTGAAAACTGCAGGGGACTTTGGGACAAATATTACCAAACGCCGCTTACGGTACTTGGCATACGTTGGGTATAAAAGTCGTAATTTCAAACAGCGAATGCGTGCAGAGAGCCTGAATTTGGTTTCAAAATATTGCTCAGGCCTCGAAATTGGGATATTTGGGATATTTCGAAAACTGTAGGGGAGTTTGTGCAAAATGTGACTCACTGCCACTTTCAGTACTTGGCATATGTTGGGTATAAAAAGTCGTAATATCAAACTGCGAAAACATGCAGAGAGCCAGAATTTGGCTCCAAAATATGGCTCAGGCTTCGAAATTTGGATATTTGGGATATTTTGAAAACTGCGGGGAGGTTTGGGACAAATGTGACCAAACGCCGCTTTCAGTACTTGGCATCTGTTGGGTATAAAAAAGTAGCAATTTCAAACTGCGAATACGTGCAAAAAACCAGTATTTGGCTCCAAAATAAGGCTCAGGCCTCGAAATTGGGATATTTGGGATGTTTTGAAAACTGCAGGGGAGTTTGTGCAAAATCTGACTCACTGCCGCTTTCAGGACTTGGCATATGTTGGGTATAAAAAGATATAATTTCAAACTGCGAATACTTGCAGAGAGCCAGAATTTGGCTCCAAAATATGACTCAGGCCTCGAAATTGGGATGTTTGGGATATTTTGAAAACTGGAGGGAGGTTTGGGTCAAATGTGACCAAACGCCGCTTTCAGCACTTGGTATATGTTAGGTATAAAAAAGTCGCAATTTCAACTGCGAATACGTGCAGAGAGCCAGAATTTGGCTCCAAAATATGGCTCAGGCCTCAAAATTGGGATATTGGCGTTATTACTGGATGGGAGTTTGGGCAAAATGTGACTCACTGCCGCTTTCAGTACTTGGCATATGTTGGGTATAAAATTTCGTAATATCAAACTGCGAGTACGTGCATAGAGCCAAAATTTGGCTCCAAAATATGGCTCAGGCCTCGATATTGGGATGTTTGGGATATTTCGAAAACTGCAGGGGAGTTTGTGCAAAATGTGACTCACTGCCGCTTTCAGTACTTGGCATATGTTGGGTATAAAAAGTTGTAATTTCAAACTGCGAATACGTGCAGAGAGCCTGACTTTTGCTCCAAAATATGGCGCAGGCCTCGAAAGTGGTATATTTGGGATATTTTGAAAACTGCAGGGAGGTTTGGGACAAATGAGACCATACGCTGCTCTCAGTACTTCGCATATGTTGGGTTTAAAAAGTCGTAATTTCAAACTGCGAATACGTGCAGAGAGCCAGAATTTGGCTCCAAAACATGGCTCATGCCTCGAAATTGGGATGTTTGGGATATTTTGAAAACTGCAGGGGAGTTTGTGCAGCATGTGACTCACTGCCGCGTCCAGTACTTGGCATGTGTTGGGTATAAAAAGTCGTAATATCAAACTGCGAATACGTGCAGAGAGCCAGAATTTGGCTCCAAAATATGGCTCAGGCCTCGAAATTGGGATATTTAGGATATTATGAAAACTGCGGGGAGGTTTGGGACAAATGTGACCAAACGCCGCTTTCAGTACTTGGCATATGTTGGGTATAAAAAAGTCGCAATTTCAAACTGCGAATACGTGCAGAGAGCCAGAATTTGGCTCCAAAATATGGCTCAGGCCTTGAAATTGGGATATTTGGGATATTTAGAAAACTGCAGGGGAGTTTGTGCAAAATGTTACTCACTGCCGCTTTCAGGACTTGGCATATGTTGGGTATAAAAAGTCTTATATCAAACTGTGAATACGTGCATAGAGCCAGAATTTGGCTCCAAAATATGGCTCAGGCATCGAAATTGGGATGTTTGGGATATTTTGAAAACTGGAGGGAGGTTTGGGACAAATGTGACCAAACGCCGCTTTCAGTACTTGGGATATGATGGGTATAAAAAGTCGTAATTTCAAACTGCGAATAGGTACAGAGAGCCTGAATTTGACTCCAAAATATGGCTCAGGCATAGAAATTGGGATGTTTAGGATATTTTGAAAACTGCAGGGGAGTTTGTGCAAAATGTGAATCATTGTCGCTTTCAGGACTTGGCAAATGTTGGGTATAAAAAGTCGTAATTTAAAACTGCGAATACGTGCAGAGAGCCAGAATTTGGCTGCAAAATATTGCTCAGGCCTCGAAATTGAGATGTTTGGGATATTTTGAAAACTGCAAAGGAGTTTGTGCAAAATGTGACTCATTGTCGCTTTCAGGACTTGGCAAATGTTGGGTATAAAAAGTCGTAATTTAAAACTGCGAATACGTGCAGAGAGCCAGAATTTGACTCCAAAATATAGCTCAGGCCTCGAAATTGGGATATTTGTGATATTTTGAAAACTGCATGGAGGTTTTGGGACAAATGTGACCAAATGCCGCTTTCAGTACTTGGCATATGATGAGTATAAAAAGACGTAATTTCGAACTGCGAATACGTGCAGAGAGCCAGAATTTGACTCCAAAATATGGCTCAGGCCTCGAAATTGGGATGTTTGGGATATTTTGAAAACTGCAGGAAGGTTTGGGACAAATGTGACCAAACGCCGCTTTCAGAACTTGGCATATGTTAGGTATAAAAAGCCATAATTTCGTACTGCGAATACGTGCAGAGAGCCAGAATTTGGCTCCAAAATATAGCTCAGGCCTCGAAATTGGGATATTTGTAATATTTTGAAAACTGCATGGAGGTTTGGGACAAATGTGACCAAATGCCGCTTTCAGTACTTGGCATATGATGGGTATAAAAAGACGTAATTTCGAACTGCGAATACGTGCAGAGAGCCAGAATTTGGCTCCAAAATATGGCTCCGGCCTTGAAATTGGGATGTTAGGGATATTTTGAAAACTGCAGGGGAGTTTGTGCAAAATGTGACTCACTGCCGCGTCCAGTACTTGGCATATGGTGGGTATAAAAAGTCGTAATATCAAACTGCGAATACGTGCAGAGATCCAGAATTTGGCTCCAAAAAATGTTTCAGGCCTCGAAATTGGGATATTTGGTATATTTTGAAAACTGCAGGGAGGTTTGGGACAAACATGACCAAACGCCGCTTTCAGTACTTGGCATATGTTGGGTATAAAAAAGTCGCAATTTTAAACTGCGAATACGTGCAGAGAGCCAGAATTTGGCTCCAAAATATGGCTCAGGCCTCGAAATTGGGATATTTAGAAAACTGCAGGCGAGTTTGTGTAAAATGCATCTCACTGCCGCTTTCAGGACATGGCATATGTTGAGTATAAAAAGTCGTAATATCAAACTGCTAATACGTGCATAGGGCCAGAATTTGGCTCCAAAATATGGCTCAGGCCTCGAAATTAGGATGTTTGGGATATTTTGAAAACTGCAGGAAGGTTTGGGACAAATGTGACCAAACGCCGCTTTCAGTACTTGGCATATGTTGGGTATAAAAAGTCGTAATATCAAACTGCGAATACGTGCAGAGAGCCTGAATTTGACTTCAAAATATGGCTCCGGCCTCGAAATTAGGGTGTTTATGATATTTTGAAAACTGCAGGGGAGTTTGTGCAAAATGTGACTCATTGGCTCTTTCAGTACTTTGCATATGTTGGGTATAAAGGTCGTAATATCAAACTGCGAATACGTGTAGAGAGCCTGAATTTGGCTCCAAAAATATGGCTCAGGCCTCAATACTAGGATGTTTGGGATATTTTGAAAACTGCAAGGGAGTTTGTGCAAAATGTGACCAAACGCTGCTTTCAGTACTTCGCATATGTTGGGTAAAAAAAAAGTCGTAATTTTCAATTGCGAATACGTGCAGAGAGCCAGAATTTGTCTCCAAAATATGGCTCAGGCCTCAAAATTGGGATGTTTGGGACATTTCGAAAACTGCAGGGGAGTTTGTTCAAAATGTGACTCATTGCCGTTTAAAGGACTTGGCATATGTTGGGTATAAAAAGTCGTAATATCAGACTGCGAATACGTGCAGAGAGCCAGAATTTGGCTCCAAAATATGGCTCAGGCTTCGATATTGGGATGTTTCGGATATTTTGAAAAACTGCAGGAAGGTTTGGGACAAATGTTACCAAACGCCGCTTTCTGTACTTGGCATATGTTGGGTATAAAAAGTCGTTATATCAAACTGCGAATACATGCAGAGACCCTAAATTTGGTTTCAAAATATGGCTCCGGCCTTTAAATTGGGGTGTTTGGGATATTTTGAAAACTGCATGGGAGTTTGTGCAAAATGTGACTCATTGCCGCTTCAGTACTTTGCATATGTTGGGTATAATAAGTTGTAATTTCAAACTGCGAATACGTGCAGACAGCCAGAATTTGGCTCCAAAATATGGCTCCGGCCTCGAAGTTGGGATATTTGGGATATTTGAAAACTGCAGGGAGGTTTGGGACAAATGTGACCAAACGCCGCTTTCAGTACTTGGCATATGTTGGGCATAAAAAAGTCGCAATTTCAAATTGCGAATACATGCATAGAGCCAGAATTTGGCTCCAAAATATGGCTCAGGCCTCGAAATTGGGATGTTTGGGATATTTTGAAAACTGGAGGGAGGTTTGGGACAAATGTGACCAAACGCCGCTTCTGTACGAGCCATATGTTGGGTATAAAATTCGGAATTTCAAACTGCGAATACGTGCAGAGAGCCAGAATTTAGCTCCAAAATATGGTTCATGCCTCGAAATTGGGATATTTTGGATATTTCGAAAACTGCAGGGGAGTTTGTGCAAAATGTGACTCACTGCCGCGTCCAGTACTTGGCCTGTGTTGGGTATAAAAAGTCGTAATATCAAACTGCGGATACGTGCAGAGAGCCAGAATTTGGCTCCAAAATATGGCTCAGGCCTCGAAATTGGGCTATACGGGATATTTTGAAAACTGCAGGGAGGTTTGGGACAAATGTGACCAAACGCCGCATTCAGTACTTGGCATATGTTGTGTATAAAAAAAGTCGCAATTTCAAACTGCGAATACGTGCAGAGAGCCAGAATTTGGCTCCAACATATGGCTCAGGCCTCGAAATTGGGATGTTTGGGATATTTTGAAAACTGCAGGGGAGTTTGTGCAAAATGTGACTCACTGCCGCTTTCAGTACTTGGCATATGTTGGGTATAAAAAGTCGTAATATCAAACGGCGAATACATGCAGAGAGAGAGAATTTGGCTCCAAAATATGGCTCAGGCCTCGAAATTGGGATATTTGGGATATTTTGAAAACTGCAGGGAGGTTTGGGACAAATGTGACCAAATGCCGCTTTTCCGTACTTGGCATATGTTGGGTATAAACAGACGTAATTTCGAACTGCGAATATGTGCAGAGAGCCAGAATTTGGCTCCAAAATATGTCTCTGGCCTCAAAATTAAGATGTTTGGGATATTTTGAAAACTGCAGGGGAGTTTGTGCAAAATGTGACACACTGCCTCGTCCAGTACTTGGCCTGTGTTGGGTATAAAAGTCGTAATATCAAACTGCGTCAACGTGCAGAGAGCCAGAATTTGGCTCCAAAATATTGCTCAGGCCTCGAAATTGGGATATTTCGAAAACTGCAAGGGAGTTTGTGCAAAATGTGACTCACTGCCGCTTTCAGGACTTGGCATATGTTGGGTATAAAAAGTCGTAATATCAAACTGCGAATACGTACATAGAGCCAGAATTTAGCTCCAAAATATGGCTCAGGCCTCGAAATTGGGATGTTTGGGATATTTTGAAAACTGCAGGGGAGTTTGTGCAAAATATGACTCACTGCCGCGTCCAGTACTTGGCATATGTTGGTATAAAAAAGTCGTAATATGAAACTGCGAATACGTGCAGAGAACCAGAATTTGGCTCCAAAATATGGCTCAGGCTTCGATATTGGGATGTTTGGGATATTTTGAAAACTGCAGGAAGGTTTGGGACAAATGTGACCAAACGCCGCTTTCAGTACTTGGCATATGTTGGGTATGAAAAGTCGTAATATCAAACTGCGAATAAGTGCAGAGAGCCAGAATTTGGCTCCAAAAAATAGCTCAGGCACGAAATTGGGATATATGGGATATTTTGAAAACTGCAGGGAGGTTTGGGACAAATGTGACCAAACGCCGCACTCAGTACTTGGCATATGTTGTGTATAAAAAAGTCGCAATTTCAAACTGTGAATGCATGCAGAGAGCAGAATTTGGCTCCAAAATATGGCTCAGGCCTCGAAATTGGGATATTTCGAAAACTGCAGGGGAGTTTGTGCAAAATGTGACTCACTGCCGCTTTCAGGACTTGGCATATGTTGGGTATAAAAATTCGTAATATAGAACTGCGAATACTTGCATAGAGCCAGAATTGGCTCCAAAATATGGCTCAGGCCTCGAAATTGGGATGTTTGGGATACTTTGAAACTGGAGGGAGGTTTGGGACAAATGTGACCAATGCCGTTTTTCAGTACTTGGCATATGTTGGGTATAAAAGTCGTAATTTCAAACTGCGAATACGTATAGAGAGGCAGAATTTGGCTCCAAAATATGGCTCAGGACTCGAAATTGGGATGTTGGGATATTTTGAAAACTGCAGGAAGGTTTGGGACAAATGTGACCAAACGCCGCTTTCAGAACTTGGCATATGTTAGGTATAAAAAGCCATAATTTCGTACTGCGAATACGTGCAGAGAGCCAGAATTTGCTCCAAAATATAGCTCAGGCCTCGAAATTGGGATATTTGTAATATTTTGAAAACTGCATGGAGAGTTTGGGACAAATGTGACCAAATGCCGGGCTTTCAGTACTTGGCATATGATGGGTATAAAAAGACGTAATTTCGAACTGCGAATACGTGCAGAGAGCCAGAATTTGGCTCCAAAATATGGCTCCGGCCTTGAAATTGGGATGTTAGGGATATTTTGAAAACTGCAGGGGAGTTTGTGCAAAATGTGACTCACTGCCGCGTCCAGTACTTGGCATATGGTGGGTATAAAAAGTCGTAATATCAAACTGCGAATACGTGCAGAGATCCAGAATTTGGCTCCAAAAAATGTTTCAGGCCTCGAAATTGGGATATTTGGTATATTTTGAAAACTGCAGGGAGGTTTGGGACAAACATGACCAAACGCCGCTTTCAGTACTTGGCATATGTTGGGTATAAAAAAGTCGCAATTTTAAACTGCGAATACGTGCAGAGAGCCAGAATTTGGCTCCAAAATATGGCTCAGGCCTCGAAATTGGGATATTTAGAAAACTGCAGGCGAGTTTGTGTAAAATGCATCTCACTGCCGCTTTCAGGACATGGCATATGTTGAGTATAAAAAGTCGTAATATCAAACTGCTAATACGTGCATAGGGCCAGAATTTGGCTCCAAAATATGGCTCAGGCCTCGAAATTAGGATGTTTGGGATATTTTGAAAACTGCAGGGAAGTTTGTGCAAAATGTGACTCATTGCCGCTTTCAGGACTTGGCATATGTTGGGTATAAAAAGTCGTAATATCAAACTGCGAATACGTGCAGAGAGCCAGAATTTGGCTCCAAAATGAGGCTCACGCTTCAACATTGGGATGTTTGGGATATTTTGAAAACTGCAGGAAGGTTTGGGACAAATGTGACCAAACGCCGCTTTCAGTACTTGGCATATGTTGGGTATAAAAAGTCGTAATATCAAACTGCGAATACGTGCAGAGAGCCTGAATTTGACTTCAAAATATGGCTCCGGCCTCGAAATTAGGGTGTTTATGATATTTTGAAAACTGCAGGGGAGTTTGTGCAAAATGTGACTCATTGGCTCTTTCAGTACTTTGCATATGTTGGGTATAAAGGTCGTAATATCAAACTGCGAATACGTGTAGAGAGCCTGAATTTGGCTCCAAAATATGGCTCAGGCCTCAATACTAGGATGTTTGGGATATTTTGAAAACTGCAAGGGAGTTTGTGCAAAATGTGACCAAACGCTGCTTTCAGTACTTCGCATATGTTGGGTAAAAAAAAAGTCGTAATTTTCAATTGCGAATACGTGCAGAGAGCCAGAATTTGTCTCCAAAATATGGCTCAGGCCTCAAAATTGGGATGTTTGGGACATTTCGAAAACTGCAGGGGAGTTTGTTCAAAATGTGACTCATTGCCGTTTAAAGGACTTGGCATATGTTGGGTATAAAAAGTCGTAATATCAGACTGCGAATACGTGCAGAGAGCCAGAATTTGGCTCCAAAATATGGCTCAGGCTTCGATATTGGGATGTTTCGGATATTTTGAAAACTGCAGGAAGGTTTGGGACAAATGTTACCAAACGCCGCTTTCTGTACTTGGCATATGTTGGGTATAAAAAGTCGTTATATCAAACTGCGAATACGTGCAGAGACCCTAAATTTGGTTTCAAAATATGGCTCCGGCCTTTAAATTGGGGTGTTTGGGATATTTTGAAAACTGCATGGGAGTTTGTGCAAAATGTGACTCATTGCCGCTTTCAGTACTTTGCATATGTTGGGTATAATAAGTTGTAATTTCAAACTGCGAATACGTGCAGACAGCCAGAATTTGGCTCCAAAATATGGCTCCGGCCTCGAAGTTGGGATATTTGGGATATTTTGAAAACTGCAGGGAGGTTTGGGACAAATGTGACCAAACGCCGCTTTCAGTACTTGGCATATGTTGGGCATAAAAAAGTCGCAATTTCAAATTGCGAATACATGCATAGAGCCAGAATTTGGCTCCAAAATATGGCTCAGGCCTCGAAATTGGGATGTTTGGGATATTTTGAAAACTGGAGGGAGGTTTGGGACAAATGTGACCAAACGCCGCTTTCTGTACGAGCCATATGTTGGGTATAAAATTCGGAATTTCAAACTGCGAATACGTGCAGAGAGCCAGAATTTAGCTCCAAAATATGGTTCATGCCTCGAAATTGGGATATTTTGGATATTTCGAAAACTGCAGGGGAGTTTGTGCAAAATGTGACTCACTGCCGCGTCCAGTACTTGGCCTGTGTTGGGTATAAAAAGTCGTAATATCAAACTGCGGATACGTGCAGAGAGCCAGAATTTGGCTCCAAAATATGGCTCAGGCCTCGAAATTGGGCTATACGGGATATTTTGAAAACTGCAGGGAGGTTTGGGACAAATGTGACCAAACGCCGCATTCAGTACTTGGCATATGTTGTGTATAAAAAAAGTCGCAATTTCAAACTGCGAATACGTGCAGAGAGCCAGAATTTGGCTCCAACATATGGCTCAGGCCTCGAAATTGGGATGTTTGGGATATTTTGAAAACTGCAGGGGAGTTTGTGCAAAATGTGACTCACTGCCGCTTTCAGTACTTGGCATATGTTGGGTATAAAAAGTCGTAATATCAAACGGCGAATACATGCAGAGAGAGAGAATTTGGCTCCAAAATATGGCTCAGGCCTCGAAATTGGGATATTTGGGATATTTTGAAAACTGCAGGGAGGTTTGGGACAAATGTGACCAAATGCCGCTTTCCGTACTTGGCATATGTTGGGTATAAACAGACGTAATTTCGAACTGCGAATATGTGCAGAGAGCCAGAATTTGGCTCCAAAATATGTCTCTGGCCTCAAAATTAAGATGTTTGGGATATTTTGAAAACTGCAGGGGAGTTTGTGCAAAATGTGACACACTGCCTCGTCCAGTACTTGGCCTGTGTTGGGTATAAAAAGTCGTAATATCAAACTGCGTCAACGTGCAGAGAGCCAGAATTTGGCTCCAAAATATTGCTCAGGCCTCGAAATTGGGATATTTCGAAAACTGCAAGGGAGTTTGTGCAAAATGTGACTCACTGCCGCTTTCAGGACTTGGCATATGTTGGGTATAAAAAGTCGTAATATCAAACTGCGAATACGTACATAGAGCCAGAATTTAGCTCCAAAATATGGCTCAGGCCTCGAAATTGGGATGTTTGGGATATTTTGAAAACTGCAGGGGAGTTTGTGCAAAATATGACTCACTGCCGCGTCCAGTACTTGGCATATGTTGGGTATAAAAAGTCGTAATATGAAACTGCGAATACGTGCAGAGAGCCAGAATTTGGCTCCAAAATATGGCTCTGGCCTCGAAATTGGGATGTTTGGGATATATTGAAAACTGCAGGGGAGTTTGTGCAAAATGTGACTCACTGCCGTGTCCAGTATTTAGCATATGTTGGGTATAAAAAGTCGTAATATGAAACTGCGAATACGTGCAGAGAACCAGAATTTGGCTCCAAAATATGGCTCAGGCTTCGATATTGGGATGTTTGGGATATTTTGAAAACTGCAGGAAGGTTTGGGACAAATGTGACCAAACGCCGCTTTCAGTACTTGGCATATGTTGGGTATGAAAAGTCGTAATATCAAACTGCGAATAAGTGCAGAGAGCCAGAATTTGGCTCCAAAAAATAGCTCAGGCCACGAAATTGGGATATATGGGATATTTTGAAAACTGCAGGGAGGTTTGGGACAAATGTGACCAAACGCCGCACTCAGTACTTGGCATATGTTGTGTATAAAAAAGTCGCAATTTCAAACTGTGAATGCATGCAGAGAGCCAGAATTTGGCTCCAAAATATGGCTCAGGCCTCGAAATTGGGATATTTCGAAAACTGCAGGGGAGTTTGTGCAAAATGTGACTCACTGCCGCTTTCAGGACTTGGCATATGTTGGGTATAAAAATTCGTAATATAGAACTGCGAATACTTGCATAGAGCCAGAATTTGGCTCCAAAATATGGCTCAGGCCTCGAAATTGGGATGTTTGGGATACTTTGAAAACTGGAGGGAGGTTTGGGACAAATGTGACCAAATGCCGTTTTCAGTACTTGGCATATGTTGGGTATAAAAAGTCGTAATTTCAAACTGCGAATACGTATAGAGAGGCAGAATTTGGCTCCAAAATATGGCTCAGGACTCGAAATTGGGATATTTGGGATATTTCGAAAACTGTTGGGGAGTTTGTTCAAAATGTGACTCACTGCCGCTTTCAGGACTTGGCATATGTTGGGTATAAAAAGTCGTAATATCAAACTGCGAATACGTGTATAGAGCCAGAATTTGGCTCAAAAATGGCTCAGGCCTCGAAATTGGGATGTTTGGGATATTTTGAAAACTGCAGGGGAGTTTGTGCAAAATGTGACTCACTGCCGCTTTCAGTACTTGGCATATGTTGGGTATAAAAAGTCGTAATATCAAACGGCGAATACATGCAGAGAGAGAGAGAATTTGGCTCCAAAATATGGCTCAGGCCTCGAAATTGGGATATTTGGGATATTTTGAAAACTGCAGGGAGGTTTGGGACTAATGTGACCAAATGCCGCTTTCCGTACTTGGCATATGTTGGGTATAAACAGACGTAATTTCGAACTGCGAATATGTGCAGAGAGCCAGAATTTGGCTCCAAAATATGTCTCTGGCCTCAAAATTAAGATGTTTGGGTATTTTGAAAACTGCAGGGGAGTTTGTGCAAAATGTGACACACTGCCGCGTCCAGTACTTGGCCTGTGTTGGGTATAAAAAGTCGTAATATCAAACTGCGTCTACGTGCAGATAGCCAGAATTTGGCTCCAAAATATTGCTCAGGCCTCGAAATTGGGATATTTCGAAAACTGCAAGGGAGTTTGTGCAAAATGTGACTCACTGCCGCTTTCAGGACTTGGCATATGTTGGGTATAAAAAGTCGTAATATCAAACTGCGAATACGTACATAGAGCCAGAATTTGGCTACAAAATATGGCTCAGGCCTCGAAATTGGGATGTTTGGGATATTTTGAAAACTGCAGGGGAGTTTGTGCAAAATATGACTCACTGCCGCGTCCAGTACTTTGCATATGTTGGGTATAAAAAGTCGTAATATGAAACTACGAATACGTGCAGAGAGCCAGAATTTGGCTCCAAAATATGGCTCTGGCCTCGAAATTGGGATGTTTGGGATATATTGAAAACTGCAGGGGAGTTTGTGCAAAATGTGACTCACTGCCGTGTCCAGTATTTAGCATATGTTGGGTATAAAAAGTCGTAATATGAAACTGCGAATACGTGCAGAGAACCAGAATTTGGCTCCAAAATATGGCTCAGGCTTCGATATTGGGATGTTTGGGATATTTTGAAAACTGCAGGAAGGTTTGGGACAAATGTGACCAAACGCCGCTTTCAGTACTTGGCATATGTTGGGTATGAAAAGTCGTAATATCAAACTGCGAATAAGTGCAGAGAGCCAGAATTTGGCTCCAAAAAATAGCTCAGGCCACGAAATTGGGATATATGGGATATTTTGAAAACTGCAGGGAGGTTTGGGACAAATGTGACCAAACGCCGCACTCAGTACTTGGCATATGTTGTGTATAAAAAAGTCGCAATTTCAAACTGTGAATGCATGCAGAGAGCCAGAATTTGGCTCCAAAATATGGCTCAGGCCTCGAAATTGGGATATTTCTTAAACTGCAGGGGAGTTTGTGCAAAATGTGACTCACTGCCGCTTTCAGGACTTGGCATATGTTGGGTATAAAAATTCGTAATATAGAACTGCGAATACTTGCATAGAGCCAGAATTTGGCTCCAAAATATGGCTCAGGCCTCGAAATTGGGATGTTTGGGATACTTTGAAAACTGGAGGGAGGTTTGGGACAAATGTGACCAAATGCCGTTTTCAGTACTTGGCATATGTTGGGTATAAAAAGTCGTAATTTCAAACTGCGAATACGTATAGAGAGGCAGAATTTGGCTCCAAAATATGGCTCAGGACTCGAAATTGGGATATTTGGGATATTTCAAAAACTGTTGGGGAGTTTGTTCAAAATGTGACTCACTGCCGCTTTCAGGACTTGGCATATGTTGGGTATAAAAAGTCGTAATATCAAACTGTGAATACGTGTATAGAGCCAGAATTTGGCTCAAAAATATGGCTCAGGCCTCGAAATTGGGATGTTTGGGATATTTTGAAAACTGCAGGGGAGTTTGTGCAAAATGTGACTCACTGCCGCTTTCAGTACTTGGCATATGTTGGGTATAAAAAGTCGTAATATCAAACGGCGAATACATGCAGAGAGAGAGAGAATTTGGCTCCAAAATATGGCTCAGGCCTCGAAATTGGGATATTTGGGATATTTTGAAAACTGCAGGGAGGTTTGGGACAAATGTGACCAAATGCCGCTTTCCGTACTTGGCATATGTTGGGTATAAACAGACGTAATTTCGAACTGCGAATACGTGCAGAGAGCCAGAATTTGGCTCCAAAATATGTCTCTGGCCTCGAAATTGGGATGTTTGGGATATTTTGAAAACTGCAGGGGAGTTTGTGCAAAATGTGACACACTGCCGCGTCCAGTACTTGGCCTGTGTTGGGTATAAAAAGTCGTAATATCAAACTGCGTCTACGTGCAGATAGCCAGAATTTGGCTCCAAAATATTGCTCAGGCCTCGAAATTGGGATATTTCGAAAACTGCAAGGGAGTTTGTGCAAAATGTGACTCACTGCCGCTTTCAGGACTTGGCATATGTTGGGTATAAAAAGTCGTAATATCAAACTGCGAATACGTACATAGAGCCAGAATTTGGCTCCAAAATATGGCTCAGGCCTCGAAATTGGGATGTTTGGGATATTTTGAAAACTGCAGGGGAGTTTGTGCAAAATATGACTCACTGCCGCGTCCAGTACTTTGCATATGTTGGGTATAAAAAGTCGTAATATGAAACTACGAATACGTGCAGAGAGCCAGAATTTGGCTCCAAAATATGGCTCTGGCCTCGAAATTGGGATGTTTGGGATATATTGAAAACTGCAGGGGAGTTTGTGCAAAATGTGACTCACTGCCGTGTCCAGTATTTAGCATATGTTGGGTATAAAAAGTCGTAATATGAAACTGCGAATACGTGCAGAGAACCAGAATTTGGCTCCAAAATATGGCTCAGGCTTCGATATTGGGATGTTTGGGATATTTTGAAAACTGCAGGAAGGTTTGGGACAAATGTGACCAAACGCCGCTTTCAGTACTTGGCATATGTTGGGTATGAAAATTCGTAATATCAAACTGCGAATAAGTGCAGAGACCCAGAATTTGGCTCCAAAATATAGCTCAGGCCACGAAATTGGGATATATGGGATATTTTGAAAACTGCAGGGAGGTTTGGGACAAATGTGACCAAACGCCGCACTCAGTACTTGGCATATGTTGTGTATAAAAAAGTCGCAATTTCAAACTGTGAATACGTGCAGAGAGCCAGAATTTGGCTCCAAAATATGGCTCAGGCCTCGAAATTGGGATATTTCGAAAACTGCAGGGGAGTTTGTGCAAAATGTGACTCACTGCCGCTTTCAGGACTTGGCATATGTTGGGTATAAAAATTCGTAATATAGAACTGCGAATACTTGCATAGAGCCAGAATTTGGCTCCAAAATATGGCTCAGGCCTCGAAATTGGGATGTTTGGGATATTTTGAAAACTGGAGGGAGGTTTGGGACAAATGTGACCAAATGCCGTTTACAGTACTTGGCATATGTTGGGTATAAAAAGTCGTAATTTCAAACTGCGAATACGTATAGAGAGGCAGAATTTGGCTCCAAAATATGGCTCAAGCCTCGAAACTGGGATGTTTGGGATATTTTGAAAACTGCAGGGGGGATTGGGACAAATGTGACCAAATGCCGCTTTCAGTACTTGGCATATTTTGGGTATAAAAAGTCGGAATTTCAAACTGCGAATACGTGCAGAGAGCCAGAATTTGGCTCTAAAATATGGCTCCGGCCTCGAAATTGGGATATTTAGGATATTTCGAAAACTGCAGGGGAGTTTGTGCAAAATGTGACTCACTGCCGCTTTCAGGACTTGGCATATGTTGGGTATAAAAAGTCGTAATATCAAACTGCGAATACGTGCATAGAGCCAGAATTTGGCTAGACAATATGGCTTAGGCCTCGAAATTGGGATATTTGGGATATTTTGAAAACTGCAGGGGAGTTTGTGCAAAATATGACTCACTGCCGCATCCAGTACTTTGCATATGTTGGGTATAAAAAGTCGTAATATGAAACTACGAATACGTGCAGAGAGCCAGAATTTGGCTCCAAAATATGGCTCTGGCCTCGAAATTGGGATGTTTGGGATATATTGAAAACTGCAGGGGAGTTTGTGCAAAATGTGACTCACTGCCGTGTCCAGTATTTAGCATATGTTGGGTATAAAAAGTCGTAATATGAAACTGCGAATACGTGCAGAGAACCAGAATTTGGCTCCAAAATATGGCTCAGGCTTCGATATTGGGATGTTTGGGATATTTTGAAAACTGCAGGAAGGTATGGGACAAATGTGACCAAACGCCGCTTTCAGTACTTGGCATATGTTGGGTATGAAAATTCGTAATATCAAACTGCGAATAAGTGCAGAGACCCAGAATTTGGCTCCAAAATATAGCTCAGGCCACGAAATTGGGATATATGGGATATTTTGAAAACTGCAGGGAGGTTTGGGACAAATGTGACCAAACGCCGCACTCAGTACTTGGCATATGTTGTGTATAAAAAAGTCGCAATTTCAAACTGTGAATACGTGCAGAGAGCCAGAATTTGGCTCCAAAATATGGCTCAGGCCTCGAAATTGGGATATTTCGAAAACTGCAGGGGAGTTTGTGCAAAATGTGACTCACTGCCGCTTTCAGGACTTGGCATATGTTGGGTATAAAAATTCGTAATATAGAACTGCGAATACTTGCATAGAGCCAGAATTTGGCTCCAAAATATGGCTCAGGCCTCGAAATTGGGATGTTTGGGATATTTTGAAAACTGGAGGGAGGTTGGGACAAATGTGACCAAATGCCGTTTTCAGTACTTGGCATATGTTGGGTATAAAAAGTCGTAATTTCAAACTGCGAATACGTATAGAGAGGCAGAATTTGGCTCCAAAATATGGCTCAAGCCTCGAAACTGGGATGTTTGGGATATTTTGAAAACTGCAGGGGGGATTGGGACAAATGTGACCAAATGCCGCTTTCAGTACTTGGCATATTTTGGGTATAAAAAGTCGGAATTTCAAACTGCGAATACGTGCAGAGAGCCAGAATTTGGCTCTAAAATATGGCTCCGGCCTCGAAATTGGGATATTTAGGATATTTCGAAAACTGCAGGGGAGTTTGTGCAAAATGTGACTCACTGCCGCTTTCAGGACTTGGCATATGTTGGGTATAAAAAGTCGTAATATCAAACTGCGAATACGTGCATAGAGCCAGAATTTGGCTAGACAATATGGCTTAGGCCTCGAAATTGGGATATTTGGGATATTTTGAAAACTGCAGGGGAGTTTGTGCAAAATATGACTCACTGCCGCGTCCAGTACTTTGCATATGTTGGGTATAAAAAGTCGTAATATGAAACTACGAATACGTGCAGAGAGCCAGAATTTGGCTCCAAAATATGGCTCTGGCCTCGAAATTGGGATGTTTGGGATATATTGAAAACTGCAGGGGAGTTTGTGCAAAATGTGACTCACTGCCGTGTCCAGTATTTAGCATATGTTGGGTATAAAAAGTTGTAATATGAAACTGCGAATACGTGCAGAGAACCAGAATTTGGCTCCAAAATATGGCTCAGGCTTCGATATTGGGATGTTTGGGATATTTTGAAAACTGCAGGAAGGTATGGGACAAATGTGACCAAACGCCGCTTTCAG